>NC_064809.1:111796449-112096449 GCF_023721935.1 Panthera uncia | reverse complement strand
TAAACAAAATATATATTCAAATTATTTTCTCTTGTTTCTTTCTACTTTTTTAATGTGACTACTTAGAAAATATAAAGTTGTGTATGTGGATCACATTTTATTTCCCTTGGACAACACTAGCCTGGAGACATCAGATCCTTGTTTACTCTGGTTGCTAAGATTCTACCTTGTTTTTCTTGCTCTCTTGACAAATTCAAGTTCCTTTAAAGGGGATTCTTCACATTGATTCAAGGAGCCTGGTTCCTTGTTGCTGTTCGGGTGCAGGGTTCCTCATATCAACCTGCTCACCATTCTTCCTGGCACCTCTCTGCCTGGCACCCCTAACCATAACTCCCAGTATGAACAGCCTGGGTAAAATATGTCCCTGTTTTTGTAAAGAAGGTACCATTTCCAAGGACACCTGTCTCTGTTCTAGGTAGACTATGACTCATGGTGGTCATTGGAGTGTAAATCTGACACAGGTTTAACCTTTTGATGGGATTTGGGTTTTGTTTCAGAAAGACTATGGGGGCATAAAAACAGCAGCATATCACAAACAGTATGTGAATGTAGAGAGAAGTAGGGGTTGTAGTTTGATGTCAGAAAATGGACTCAACTCCCTGGTCAGCCACTAACTAGCTATGTTTGATTTGGACAGATCACTGTATTTGAGCCTCAGTTTCTCTTTCTGTCAGGTGCCTGCAAGGTGAACTCAACAATGCTTACTTCAGAGGGTTGTTGATATATCAAATGAGATAATGTATAAGAAAATACTTGTGAATGTGAAGCTCTGTTTATGGTGGCAAATTTATGGCCAGAGGGGGTAGATCCTGTGGGCAGATGGTTTTGTTTGGCTAGAAAAGTGTGTTTTATTTGTTTGTATCAGAATGTCTGCAAGAGGATAACTCTGTTTGTCACAGACTTTACTACTCTTGTTACCTTAATTCAGCTGATTGGTGTCACTTGCCTGGCTGCTGAAGACTGATGTGTTGGTATACCTTCTAAAATGGGAGAAGCAACACTTAGTAATACAACCATGCCTGATGCTAGCTGATATGGTTCCTGTCCCCAGGAGCTCAAGGGAAGCATGTAAGTTATACCATAACCAAGTCTATATGAACAAGTGTTTACCAAGCACCTGATGGCTGCTCCAAATTCCAGAGCTAAAAATTAAGAGGAACAAATCAACTGCGGATACAATAAAAGGATGGGAAACTAACGCAGCCCTGGGGAAGGATATTTAAGAGGGGGGTATAGGAGGAAGAAAAGTAACATTTTTAAGCCAAGACTGGGCTATCCTTAAAATTAGGCACTTGTCATACACTATCTCATCTATTCCTCAAAAAGCTCTCAGAACTGAATATTGTTATCTTCATTTTGTAGATAAGATCTGGTGGCTTATGGAACCCACCCAAGGTCACAGACAATGGACAGAGGTCCCTCTGAGTGGGCCCAAGGCCACCCAAGTGCTATTCCTTGGGATTAATGAAAGCGTGATTCATACCAATTGTTTTATTTCTGTTTGCTGCACCTCTCTCCTACTCCCTACCCACTGCTTTCCAGGGGAGTTGTGTTTTTTTTTAACCTAAAATTTATTATTTGTTAAAGTTACAATAACATACTTTTAAATGCATACGAAATCGCAGAATGAGTTTTTTCAACAAAGGTACCAGATATATTTAAGGATAAAGATATGCCTAATGACTTTTGTTCTGTTTTAAAGTCATCATGAGACCAGAAGTTGTACACCTAGGAAATGTACCAATGAAGCTCTCGTCTACTAGTGTATATATTTTAATTGGTGTCATGTGAGAATCTCTTCCATTTTGGTGTTTGGCTAGAATCCAAGGTTGTTTGGAAAATGGTACTTGGAGTTCCTAAGACATTGCTAACTTCTAAGAGGCGATGGAATACAAACGTCAAAGAGAGGGAAATGTCAGGTGCTAAATCCATCTTCCTGTGTTTGTTCACTTCCTAAGGAGACTGTGTCCTAGGTATCCAGGCTTATCTTTCCTTCAGCCTAAAGGGGATGTTTATGGCCTGTGGAAGTTTGTTGCTAGGACATCTGACCAACCTGCAGTGAACTCTGATCCCAGCAGTGACCAAGGTTGTTTGATTATAAAGGCTGGGGGACTCTGGTTCTTTTTTTTTTTTTTTTTTTCATTATTTTTCTAACGTTTATTATTTTTGAGAGAGAGAAAGAGAGAGAGAAAGAGAGAGAGATAGAGCATGTGGGGCAGGGACAGAGAGAGAGGGAGACACAGAACCCAAAGTAGGCTCCAGGCCCTGAGCTGTCAGCAGCACAGAGCCCATTGCAGGGCTCGAACTCACAAGCTACAACATCATGACCTAAGCTGAAGTCGGACACTTAACTGACTGAGCCACCCAGGTGTCCCCCCCACCCCCCGCCAAAGTTTTTAAAAAATGTTTATTTTTGAGAGAGAGAGAGAGACCAAGTGTGAGCAGAGGACGGGAGAGAGAGAGGGAGACAGAATCGGAAGCAGGCTCCAGGCTCTGAGCTGTCAGCAGCACAGAGCCCAACACAGGGCTAGAACCCAGCAAGGGTGACATCATGACCTGAGCTGAAGTCAGGCACTCAACCAACTGAGCCACCCAGGTGCCCCAGGGGGGCTCTGGTTCTTGACTGTAGTAGCCTTTAGCATTGATTCTTAGTGATAAACAACCCCCCCACCCTCCACCAGGTAAGTTGCTTTAACCCCTTTCCATTGCTCTCACAACCAAAAGGCCTTTGTCTTGCCCCTTTACCCTGGGCTGCCTTGGGATTGGCTCTTTAAGTGGGCAAAGGTCAGGGTCGGAGAGTTGCATGCCCGGAGCAGTGGCCTTGTTTGGGCTTACTGTGCACCAGGAGACAACAGCCTTTGTCAGCCTGTGTTTGACTTTCCTCTGCTACAATTGGGGGTAAAGGTCACTGTGGGCTCATTCTGAGCTCAGGCTCTGGAATTTGACACACCTAGGTTTGAATCCCTACCACGCCAAGTTCTGGGTGGGTCACCTGGCGCAAATTGACTTAACCCTTAGCCATCTAAGCTCTATTTCCTCATGTATAAAATTATGTAGTAAGAATAAGGCTGTTGTGAGATTTTATTAACAACAAGCACTTCTATTGCTTTTCCTAAGTGTTAGGCACTTAGGAAGTGTTTTGAGTGTTTTACATATATTAACTTAATGAGTCCTACAACAACACTATGAGGTAGGTACAATTAGCATCCCCATTTTACAGATGAGGAAACTGAGACATGGAGAGGTTAAGTCATTTTCCCAATGTTCCAAAGCTACTAAATGCAGACCTGAGATATTAAAGCAGTAGAAGTCGAGTCTTTTCCTAAGCACTAGGCTATGCATAAATATTAAACACATACAAATTTGGAACACAGTAGATGTTCAAGAAATTCTGTCTGTTAATCCTATTATTGTTATTTTTAACGGTCCTGGCTTTCATGGCTTCCATGATCCGCTTCTGAAGTGGAGTGAGACTTTGAGGCATTTTTGTGAGATTCTGACTTTTTTTTTTTTCCCTCATAATTCTGAGCTTGGATGAGAGTATTGTGCCTGAATTCAGTTCCTCTGTCTTTTAACTATAACTTAAACCTAAATATTTTCATCACATTTTGTAGTTTACATTTTACATTGTACTTAATGATGAACACTGGCATCTTCTCATAGGTTTCTTGTCAGCTAAAGTGAGTTAATATGGGTGAATATGGGTTAGACATGTGCTTGAAAGTATGTACTCTGTCAAAAAAGGATATAAAATGATATAAATATGATTTTGCCTGATCCTCCACTTTGATCTTTCCTTGTGGGGATGCATCTGTCCCCAGGTCACCTAGGACCAGTCCAGACAGCTTACAGTTGCTGGGTACCGTGTTGCCACCTGCCAGGTCAGGAGCTCCTTGGGGCCAGAGTCTGGCTTGATGCATCCCTAATAGTCAAGGCCCACCACACTGACTGGGGCACTGAAAGGAAGCAGGAACTTGGCAAGAAACTGAATTACCTTTCTTTGTGCCAAACTCCAATAGGGAACAGGCAAAAAGAAACAAGAGGAACATGTCCTCATTTCCCAAACTTGCTTTTCTGCCTTTTAGGTCCTTCATTTCAAAGATTATTTCATGACACAAGGAGTTAATAACACCTGAAGGGTGTTAATCTAACATTACCTCACTCAAATTGTCAAACATGGGAACTATGTCACATTACATAGAAAATAGGGTCAAGGGACTATAGGTACAATAAGGACAACATTGTCTCATTTGGTTTCTGTAACTGTGAAGATTCTTTGCACATATCTTTGTATGCATATATATATTTACATGTTATATATTATTTATTGAGATTTACCTATGTATCAGGCATTGTATGTATGCATGTATTTAAATTTGAGAGAGAGCACAAGTAGGGGAGAGAATGGGGGGGGCGGGGAGACAGAGAGAGGGAGAGAGAGAGAGAGAGAGAGGAGGGAACCTTAAGCAGGCTCCACACTGAATGTGGAGCCTGACTTGGGGCTCTATCCCATGACCCTGGGATCATGACCTGAGCCGAAATAGTCAACTGACTCCACCACTCAGGTGCCCTCAGGCATTGTTTTACAAGCTTTATGTGTATTAACTCATTTAATCCTCATGATAGCCCATGAGGGTAGATACTTTTATGATCCCTGTTTTAGGGATAAAGACACTTTGGCACAGAGAGATTGGGCAGGCTACCCAAGGACACAGCTGGTAAATGGTAGGATTTGAACCCAGGAGACGGGCTCTGATATCTTACACATCACACTTAACGGCTGATTCCTTATTTTGATGCAGTCTTTCACTTTCTAATCTATAATTAACATAGATTAATTAGATTAATTAATGTGTTAGTTGTTAAACAAACACATCACAGAGATTTCAGAAGGTCTTGCAACCCCTCTGAGAGAGCTCTCCTGAGTAGTCAGCAACTATTTCCCTTCTGTGAACTTCCTCTTTAATAGCAAAAAGCTGGGAGAAGTGTGACTTCCCCAGAGAAAGTGACACAATTGGCTACTTTAATTGAGTGGCCTTTACCAGAGGTAGCACACTTGCCTTCACCTGCTGCTCTCATATCTTCCACAACGACCCAGCCCGGGAACTGACATTTCCACTCTCCCTTTGTTTTAGCCAAGAGCTGTTATAACAAAATACCATAGACTGGGTGGCTTAAACAAAACATTTATTTCTCATGGTTCTGGAGTTTAGGAAGCTCCAGATCAGAGTGCCCGCAGATTCATTTCTTGACAAGGGCTCCCCTCTGGCTTGCAGACGTCTGCCTTCTCACAGATGTGCCCTCCTTCTGTGTCCTCCTATGTGCTCAAGAAGAGAGAGAGCTCCTCTTCTTATAAGCCCACTAATGACGTAATGATGGCCCACCCTCATGACTTCATCTACACCTGTATTCCCAAAGGCCTGCTCTTCAGATATCTTCATTTTGGTTAGGGCTTCAATATATGAAATTTGGGGGACCGTGGTCCCTAGTGCTATTGATACCAGTGCAAAGCGAGGCACTGAGTAAATAGATAGTAAGCACTTGTCGAAGTGGAAGGAGTTGAATGATGCCTGGTATCGTAAAGTCCTTGAAGATTTGGGCTTTCCTTTCCGCCCAGAAGAGGGACCGCAGAATATACTGAAACTGCCAAAGTGCCCAAGAGGAATAGGGGTGGGGTCAGAGTCACCTTTGCAGTGTCTGGTGAAGCCACTTCTCTTTAAGATAAATAGAGGAAAGAGATGGGTGTCAGGGTGATGAAGCCCCAGGTGTGCATCTTGTTGCCGCCATGGAAAGGCTCTTCAGCCTGGGCAGGTCAGGTAACCCCTGTCCTTGCTCTTCTGTAAAGTGGGATGATACCAGTCTCATGGATGTGCTGGGAGGGAGGGGTGGAACAGCATCTATAAATCACTAGTACAACTCCTAGCTCAGAGGGGGCACCAGAAAATGTTTCCTCTTATTAAATTAGCCCTTTATCTGTGCCAAATGAAGCTTTCGGTAGGATGCGGGCAGCCAAGAGAGCAGATATGGGAATGCCATGTGCACGTGAGTCACAGACGCATAGAATCTGAAGTTGGTAGATGACCTAAAAGGGATATGTCATGGGAACCAAATAAAAGTGTTTACCTTGGAGGCCACCCACAAAGCCTGGGGTTATCTATTAGCCGAACACAAAGAGCTCTTGGGTGTCTCTTGTGGGGAGGGAAGGAGAGAAATGAAGAAAACCCACTACAGGTGAACTGTGCCTGTAGCCCTTGTAGCTCTCAACACCCTCATCCCTCAGAAACTTTAAAAGAACTGGGAGTAGTGGGTAAAGGAAAACAGCTTATGGAAAAAGGCATACTAGACACACACAAGGAAGAAGGGGCTAATATGAAGCAAGTATTCGGAAGCAAGGGAAACTTGATTCGTTAAAATTGGAACAAAACTTAACCACCTACTTAGCACTGTGTGAGACAAGGAAGTTTCCAGACCTTCTGTGTCTCCTGGCTCCCATCCATCATTTACCTGGGCAGCCCAGGTGCCTTCCTCCACCACTAGCTTTGACACTGGGTTAGCTGCTCACTCTCTGCAAATCCCCATTCTCATCACAAAGCCCATGACCAAAGCCCAGATTATCAGGAACCAAAGGGCAATGAGAATTTAGAAAAGGCTGTTGAGGGGCGCCTGGGTGGCTCAGTCTGTTAAGCATCCGACTTTGGCTCAGGTCATGATATGGTGGTTTGTGAGTTCCAGCCCCTGTCAGTCTCTAAGCTAACAGTTCAGAGCGGGGAGCCTGCTTTGGATTCTGTGTCTCCCTCTCTCTCTGCCCCTCCCCACTCATGCTCTGTTTCTCTCTCTCTCAAAAGTAAATGAACATTTAAAAAAAATTTAGAAAAGGCTGTTGATTCCCCTTCTTCAAGAGTAGTGTTTAAGGACATAGGCTCCACAATCAGACTCATCTGGCTCCACTGCTTATTTGTTATGTGACTTTAGATATGTTTCTTAACCTCCTCGAGCCTCAGTTTCCTTATCTGTAAAGTGGGCATTAATAATAGTACCTACTTCTTGTGGTTGAGTGAATTAAATTACATAATACAAGCGAAACACAACAGCGACTGGAAAATAATGAACACGTAGCAGAGAATAGCCATTATCATTCTTAGTGGTGATATTTTTACATACTGGGTAAAATCCATTATCTGTTTCCTCCCTGATCCTGATGGTTGCGGGCTGGTGGAGAGAACAAGACCAACAGATGGCTCTGCCATTAATTAATGGTGCAACGTTGAGCAAGCCTGGAACCACGTTGAGCCAGAGTTGCCTCCTGTCTGAAATAAGGACAACGGTCAGGCTTCCACTTAGTAGACTACCAATGTCCTTGAAGTTGCACAAGAGATAATGCAAGGCTACATGGGGAGGGGAGATGTAAGATAATATCCATAATTACATGGCCGTCCTACAGTGGTTCTCTACATGTGGACCACAGCACCCCCTCTTAGAAATGCAAATTCTCAGGGTCACCTCAGGCCCTGTAGACCAGAAACTCTGGAGGTGGGGCAGGTGATCTGTATTTACCTGGCACTCCAGGTGGATTCTGCTGCACCCTTCAGTTTGGGAACCCCTGCATTATGGTTATCCAGAGAAGGGAAGGGATGAGATGCCCACAAAAAACTAACTTTTTACTGAGTAATTCTTAACTTTGAAAGATATTTGTAAATGATCTTTCCCATCTCCCTTCTTATGCAGAAGGGTATTCAAAAATATTTTTTATTTAGCCAATGTTATGGGCTAAACTGTGTTCCACCAGAATTCTTATGTTGAATGCCTAACCTTAGGATGTGACTGTATTTAAAGAGGTGATTAAGGTAAAATGAGGTCATGTGGGTGGGCCCTAATCCAATATGACTGGTGTCCTTGTAAGAAATTTAGATATAGAGAGGCATAGAAGGAAGACCATGTGAAGACACGGGGGAAGATGACCATCTATAAGTGACAGAGAGAGGCTTCCAAAGACTCCGGTCCTGCCTACACCTTGATCTTGGATGTCTAGCTTCCAGAATTGTGAGATAATACATTTCTGTTGTTTAAGCCACCCAGTCTGCATTATTATGGCAGTCCTAGCAAACTGATAAGGCCACGGTGGGGCCCTAAGCAAAGTAGAGAATGAGGTTTGCATAATCGGGGCTGGCAGCTACAGGCAAAAGGAAGTGAGTTTGGGTTTGGACTCCTTTGAGGCAGCAAGGGGAAAGCCATTCTGAGATGCCTCTTTTGATGAAAACAAAATAGGTGGGGTGATCGCTCACTTTAAAAAGAATTCTCCACTTTACAAGTGACTCACTTGTCATGAGAGATTAGAAGCAATGATAAAAACACTATGGATCAGTGTTTTTCAGATCAGAATGAAAGTCAGTGGAAAAGTATTATTTGTTCTACAAACACCGCATTCACATATAACCTTTTAGGAATGTGTTTACCTCAGGAAGGCAGACACCTGGGACTACAGGCAAGGGATCACATGGAGCCTCTGGAAGAAATTGGTTGGAAGGGCCAGAAGAGCCTGGCCGTTTCAGCCCACAGAGCAAGGGGCAAGAATATTTACACTTGCACCTAAGGAAAAAAGAAATGCAGGGCCCTGATGGTACCTTGATTATTTGCTGAATGGGTTGACTGCCCCTACCTTTGAGTTTCATCTGCATTTTATTTATTTGTTTTTAAAAAATTTCCCTGGAGATTTAGACTTAGAAGTGTGGCCAGATTAACTGGGGGCTGGATGGATAAGTGAGTCACAGAATTTGAGAAAACACCTCAAATAGTTTCTGCTGTCTAGCCCCCTTTCTAGGGTTTAACCATTGATGTCACAACAGAAAGACAGATAGATATACATACAGAACTTGCTTTCCCCAGGGCTTCCTCTGAAGCCATTATCCTGGGGTGGACATTAGACAGGTCAACATTTTATCTGTCTACTTTTGGAAACTGCTTATGAGAAGCAAGGCCTGCTCCTTTTTCCCCACCCTCACCCTCCAAATTTATACTGTGTGTTTTTTAAAACATCATTTAAAATGAATATGCCATAACTGAGTAGAAGGCTGACTTTCCTCGTTTTAAATGAAGAGACATATGTTTTTTGTTTTGTTTTGTTTTGTTTTTTAAGCATTCAGTATGAGATGCAGAAGTTCTTCCAGGTCCTAATCATTTCTTTCTCCCATTGGATAATCCTTCTGGGGAGTCTGTAGTATACAAAAAGCGTGAAGATTGCATGATCAAAACAACAATTTGACCTTTGAGCTCTGCGGAAAGGACATACCCAATAATAGACCATTTGTCTGTCATAAAGATTTCCATATAAGATTTTTCTTCCTCTGTTCATTCTGTCTGTTGGCATTCATATAAAAACTAATTGCAGGAGTCCCATGGAGTAAGTGTAGTAGGCTCTCTTATATGAAATGCAGTTCATTTTGCAGCCATTGGCATTTGTGAAGGTATTGTCAAATGCTGGGTAAGGGGCTGAGAAGAGTGGGTAACTTGCATGAGGTTCAATGCCGGGCTGTTTTCAATTTGGGGCAGAGGAAAACCTGGGATCAGTCTTGTGCTGAATATAAGATGCTGCATTGTCTTGTCAGTGTCATGAAATCTTACCTCTGGTAAAAAGTTCCATGGCCCATGATTTGTTTTCTTTCTTTTTTTACTAGTCTGCTCTTTGTTTAGGAAGTAGCCTTTACTTCCTGGGTCTACATAGACATTTTCCTGGTGAGAATGAAAGAATATGTAGTTCACACTTATGGTAGGCACTAGAGTGTGTCACTCTAGTGTGCTGCCCAGATGGCCCACGTCAGGACTGCAGCTGGAGTTGGGACTGGCTAACAGCTCACACCCATGCTCCCCCAACCCTGGTGAAGAGGAGCCATGTATTTCAAGATCATGACCTTTTCCTAGGAGCAGCTAGAATCCCATGACTGGCTGATGTGGGGGTAGAAAGTTTTAGCCTCATTGCCTTATTTTGGGACATTTCTGTAGAGCCGTAGAGCCGTCCCAGCTCCAGAGCTCCCCGTGAGATTAACTGAGGTCTTTGCTGTAATTGTATTGCAGCTTATTTTCTGCTTTTGCCTGAACTGGCAGCTTTTGTTTCCACACAGGTGTTGATGCCCAGATCCTTCCCCAATAAACCTCTTGCATGCAGTTCTCCATCTCTGATTCTGTTTCCCAGGGAGCTCAACCTGCCAGCAATAGTTTCCCTTAAATGGCTATTGTTTTATTTCTCGTATGGATAACTGTTAAGAGATAAATTCACATTTTAATTTCAGGAATTGATATGTAGTGTTTTTCAGAGACTTTATTTGTATGGACATTTTTTTTTTTTTTCTGTGTATGCAAAGGGCATGTAAGAATTGAAAACACTTTGAAATCCATTTGAACAAAATAGCAGTGAGGAAGCTCAGTTGGTTAGGCCTGAAGTTTTGGTCATCATGTTTGAATTGACTGCCAACCACAGAGTGTGGCCATATGGCAGAGGTGCAAGTCTAAGACCAGGGGTCCTGTTGAGAAAGATCAAAAGTTCACTCTCCTTATTGATTGGTCTGTTTTCCATGGTTTCCTGGCCTCAAGCTGTACTCTAACCTGGCCAGTCATAGTAAAACTGTTCTCTTGACCTGCCCTTGGAACAGGTGATAGGATGTGAATAACCACTGCAAATCTGTCACCGTGGCTGGAAAAACAATTCCCAGCACCTGCCCTCCCATGTATGGAAAGCAGAACATTTATCAAGATCAACCCAGGAGAAGCCAGTTTGGAATTTTTCCCCAAAAGATAAGAGAGTAGGTTTCCACAATTTGTTTTTTTCAAATTTAAAATAAACACAATTTTGACACAAAAATAAACCCCTAGATCAATGGAACAGAATAGAGAGCCCAGAAATAAACCCATGCTTATATGGTCAATTAATCTAGGACAAAAGAGGCAAGAATAAACAATGGGGAAAAGATAGTCTCTTATAAATGGTTTTTGGAAATTGGGCAGTCACCTGCAAAAGAATGAAACTGGACCACTTTCTAACACCATACACAAAAATAAACTAAAAATGGATTAAAGACCTAAATGTGAGAGCTGAAACCATAAAACATCCTAGAAGAGAATATAGGTGGTAATTTCTTTGACTTTGGCTGTAGCAGCATTTTTCTAGATATGTCTCTTAAGGTAAAGGAAACAAAAGCAAAAATAAACTACTGGGACTACATCAAAATAAAAAGCTTTTGAGGGGCTCCTGGGTGGCGCAGTCAGTTAAGCGTCTGACCTCGGCTCAGGTCATGATCTCACGGTTTGTGAATTCAAGCCCTGCATTGGGCTCTCTGCTGACAGCTCAGAGCCTGGAGCCTGCTTCAGATTCTGTCTCCCTCTCTCTCTTCCCCTCCCCTGCTCACTTGCTCATGCATGCTCCCTCTCTCTCTCTCTCAAAAATAAATAAACAGAAAAAAAAAAAAAAAGCTTTTGGAGTGCCTGGGTGGCTCAGTTGGTTAAGTGTCCAACTTCAGCTCAGGTCATGATCTTGCAGTCCATGAGTTCAAGCGCAAATCGTGCTGTGCACTGGTGGTGTGGAGCCTGCTTGGGATTCTCTTTCTTGCCCTCTCTCCCTCTGCCCCTTCCCCACTTGCATGCTCTCTCTCCCTCTCTCAAGATAAATAAATAAACCAAAAAAAAAAAAAAGCTTTGCACATCAAAGGAAACCATCAACAAAACAAAAAGCAACCTACTGAGTGGGAGGAGATATTTGCAAATAATAGATCAAAAAAGGGGTTAGTATCCAAAATATATAAAGAATTTCTACAACTCAACAACAACAAAACAATCTGATTAAAAAATGAGACATTTTTCCAAAGAAGACCTACAGGTGGCTAACAGACATGAAAAGTTGCTAAACATCACTCATCATCAGGGAAATGCAAATCAAAACCACAATGAGATATCACCTGACACATGTCAGAATGGCTAAAATAAAAAGGGTAAGAAATAACAAGTATTGGTGAAGATGTGGAAAAAAGGAAATCTCGTGCACTATTGGTGGTAATATAAATTGGTATAGCAATTAGAGGTTCCTCAAAAAATTAAAAAATAGAAATAATGTATGATCCAGTAGTTCCACTACTGGGTATTCCACTACTTGTGGAAAAAACCCACAAGACTAATTTGAAAAGACTATGTTTATTGCACTTTTATTTGTAAGTGCAAGATATGGAAACAGCCTAAGTATCCTCTGATAGACCAATGGATAAATAAGATATAGTACATATAAATGGAATATTACAGAGCCTTAAAAAAGGATGAGATCTTGCCATTTGCAACAGCATGGGTAAATCTAGAGGACATTAAAGGTAAGTGAAACAAGTCAGTCTGAGAGAGGCAAATACCATATTATTTCACGCATGTGGAACCTAAAAAACAAAATGAATGAATAAACAAGCAGAATCAGATCTATAAATACAGAGAATAAACTGATAGTTGTCACAGAGAAGGGGCTGAGGTTGTTTACCAACAAGGAGGACCAATGAGTAAGGCGGAAATAGAAAATAGCATTAAAAATGTCTTTGGCTTAAATATTTTGTTAGGTTTTGTGAGCTGATGATTGCAAAGTTATTGGGAACTTTGATGTTTTTGAAAATGAGTGGGCAGAGAGGGAGGAACAGTCAGAATTAGTGAAAATTCAATGTAAGTATTGGAAAGTAATGAGAATTTGTATAATTTCATTATTGTATGTATGTATGTTTTATATCTTTCTGCCTAACGTATGAACACTGACAAAGTTTGGGAGGATTATTTTCCTAAAGTAAAAATAATCCTATTAGAGGGGTGGAATTAGACTAATTAGAAAGAATTTTATGAGTATTTTAATAGTGTTTTAATAAATTACTGTTTAAAAATAAGTATCCACAGAAAAAATAAAATAGAAGTTACTAAAATCGAAATGGAAAATGATAGGACAGGGAGATGTTGACATTTGAAATAAACATGTTCCAGAGCAGCACTTAGCTGGAATTTAATTGATGACAAATTCTATTATTGTGCCTACTCTTGTGTCTAAGTTGGGTTTTAGTCTGGATTCAGATGCTTTCGGCATTTCTGATGAGCTGGTGGGCCTGGTAACCTGCAAGCATTTATTAGCATGAACTGATTTGCTTGGATTGAAAGGGTCTGCTCACAGGAGGAAGAAAGGAAAAAGGATGGCCTGGTGCCAGTGTCAGATAATGACCCCTGGCTAGGTCCTGGGGATTCCTGGAACATAAGGGGCTGTTTTATGAGGGGTGGGAAATGTGTATGTATGTATGTGTGTGGGTTGTGTTGGGAGCCAGCAACAATGGAGAGGAAGAGCACTGTGGGTGCCATGAGGCAGTTGTGGCTAGTGGACTGAATTGTGAACACATGTGAGCTGAAATACTCAAGGAAGATTTGACAGGAATTGGGAAGCCTACAAGAGCAGATACCAGTAAGAGCCAATGGAATTTGAACAACAGATGTTACAAGTTAACATTTACTGAGCATCTACTATGTGCAAATGCCATGCTAAATTCTACAGTCATTAGCTCCACTAATCCTCCAGCAACTCCTTAAGGAGGGTACTTTTACTCTTTTTTAACAAATGAGAAAATTGGAGCTTGAGGTTAAATAACTTGCTCAAAAATGGCTAAGCTACACATTGTTTATCAATTTTGGGAAATTCTATTGGCTGTATTTTCTTAATGGGAAGCACTTATAAGTAGGTAAAGTCTTGAGCTAAGAAGACAAATTTGGGTTTCTGTTATGTCTTTGCCAGTATCTGGTTGTGTGGCCTAGGATATGTTATAAAGCCTCTCTGAGCCTGATGGAGTTGTTGGAAGGGTTAGAGATAATAGACACAAAGAAAAATACTTGATGATGGTTGTTATCTATCATTCAGGACCAAAGCCTAGCTAATGACTATGAGTTCATTGATGAGTTAGCTGCTATATACTTTTCGGCCAAAAGAAAAAAAGTAAACTTTGACCACAGGCTGTGACACTTGGTAAATTAATTTCACAGACAAGTCTTTTTTTCAATATTCACTTATTATTAACTCAATGTGATAGTTAATTGTGTGTCAACTTGACTGGGTGACAGGGTGTCCAGATATTTGGTCAAACATTATTCTGGGTGTTCCTGTGCAAGTGTTTTGGGATTAGATTAACATTTAAATTGGTAGACCAGTAAGTTTGCCCTTCTTAATTTAGGTGGGCTTCATCCAGTCAGCTGAAGGCCTGAATAGAACAAAAAGGCTGACCTGAGTAAGAAAGAATTCTTTCTGCCTGGCTGCCTTTGGACTGGGACATTGGCTTTCTCCTGCCTTTAGACTTGAACTGAAACATCAACTCTTTCTGGGTTGATTCTGCTGGCCTTTGGACTGGCACTGGAACTTTACCATTGTCTTTTCTGGGTCTTTATCTTGTTGACTCACTCTGAAGATCTTGGGATTTATCAGTCTTCATGATTATCTGTGCCAATTCCTTATCAATCTCTCTCTAGATAGATATGTATATGTATACATGTGTGTATACACACACACACACACACACACACACACACACACACACACACATCCTAAGTTCTGTTATGTTTCTCTGCAGGACCCTGAGTATATATTCACTCAATAAATATTGATCTAGTGATGTCTGGATCCCAGGCAATTGACTCCAAGTCAGAGGTAGAGAGTGAATGAAGCAGTCTGGTATCTTGTCCTCATATAGTTTAAGTTTACAGCCTAGGCTAGTTGGAGAAGCCTTAGAGACCTTACATATTTAATTGCAAATAATGAACTAAAATTGCAGTAAGTGCCACAGAGAAAATATAGCAGGGTCTGTATGTGCACAAGGCAGGGCCCTCCCCCACTTTGGGCTTCCCTGAGGAAATAAAGCATGAACTGTATAAGCTGAGATGTGAGGGGTGAGTGGGCATGAATCTGGGAGCATGAAAGGGAGTGTGAGGGGAAGCATCCCGGGCAAAGGCAACAGCATGTGTTCATTCTTTTGAGCAGACAAGGTGCCTTATAAGTTTCAAAACTGAAAGAAGGCAGCTGCAGTGGAGCAAAGAGGTGCACATTAAATGAATGAATAACCCATTTATTCCCTCATCTTCTATTTTTTGGAAGAGATTGTGTAGAATTGGTGTTTATTTTTCTTTAAATTTTTTTTTTAACGTTTATTTATTTTTGAGACAGAGAGAGACAGAGCATGAACGGGGAGGGTCACAGAGAGAGGGAGACACAGAATCTGAAACAGGCTCCAGGCTCTGAGCTGTCAGCACAGAGCCCGACGCGGGGCTTGAACCCACGGACTGTGAGATCATGACCTGAGCCGAAGTTGGACACTTAACCGACTGAGCCACCCAGGCACCCCTATTTTTCTTTAAATATTGGATAAAATTCTCCAGTGAAAATTCTGAGCCTGGAGATTTCTTTTCAGCAGTTTTTTTTTTAAGTTTATCTATCTATCTATCTATCTATCTATCTATTTTGAGAGACACAGAGAGAACAAGAGTGGGGGAGGGACAGAGAGAGAGGGAGAGAGAGAATCCTAAACAGGCTTCACACTGCCAGCGCATGGGGCTCTACCTCATAAACCATAAGATCATGACCTGAGCTGTTATCAAGAGTTTAACTGCTAAACTGACTGAGCCACCCAGCTGTCCTTCTTTTCATTAGTTTTAAAGCTATAAATACAATTTCTTTAATAGTTACAGGGCTAATCAAATGATTGGTTTCATATGGACGAGTTGTGGTAGCGTGCGCTTTTTGTAGGATTGGTCCATCTTATCCAGGTCCTCAAATTTATGTGTGTAGAGTTGTTTGTACCATTCTGTCATTTTGATGTCTACAGTGCCTATAGCAATATCCCATTTTGTTCCTGATATTGGTAATTTGTGTTTTTTTCTCTTTCTGTTCTTTGTCAGCACTGCTAGAGGTTTGTCAGTTATTATTTACTTCTTTATGCTTTCTTTGTGTTTATTTTGCCCTTTTTAAAAAATGTTTATTTATTTTTGAGAGAGAGATAGCGTGAGTAGGAGAGAGGAAAGGGGGACGGGATCAAAAGTGGGCTCTGTGCAAAAGACAAGTATCATATGCCTTCACTCATGTGGAATTTAAGATACAAAACAGATGAACATGAGGGAAGGGAAGCAAAAATAATATAAAAACAGGGAGGGGGGACAAAATATAAGAGACTCTTAAATATAGAGAACAAACTGAGTGTTGCTGGAGGGGTTGTGGGCTAAATGGGCAATGGGCATTAAGGAGGACACTTGCTGGAATGAGCACTGGGTGTTATATGTAGGGAATGAATCACTGGATTTTACTCCTGAAATCATTACTGCACTATATGCTAACTAACTTGGATGTAAATTAAAAAAAAAAAAAAAAAAAAAAAAAAGAAAGTGGCTCTGTGCTGACAGCAGACAGCCCGATGCAGGGCTTGAACTCAGGAACCATGTGATCATGACCTGAGCCAAAGTTGGACGCTTAACTAACTGAGCCACTCAGGTGCCCCTGGGTTTATTTTTCTTTTTTAAAACATTTCTTTAAGTGGGAGCTTAGGTTATTGATTTGAGACTTTTCTTCTTTATTAATGTTAGCATAAGTGCTACAAATTTTCCCCCTTAAGACTGCATTAGCTGTGTCCCACAAATTTTGTTATATTGTATTTTCATTTTCATTGAGTTCAATGTATTTTTTTTTTTAATTTCCCTTGAGACTTCTTATGACCTATGGAGTATTTGGAAATGTGTTATTTAGTTGCCAAGTGTTTGGTTTCTAATTTGATTGCATGTGGCTAGAGAACATTCTGTATAATTTCAGTTCTTTCACATTTGTTGATCTAGGTTTTATGACTCAGGGTATGGTCCCTTTTAGTATATGTTCCATGCATGTATTTTGCTTTTGGTGGGTGGATTATTCTATAAATGTCAGTTGGATTCTTCTGGTTAATAGTGTAATTGAGTTCTATGTCGTTGATGATTTTGTGCCTCGTTGTTTCATTCGTTGTTCAGAGAAAGGGTGTTGAAGTCTAAAACTATAATTCTGGGTTTGCCTATTCTTTCATTTCTATCAGTTTTTGCTTTATATATTTTGTAACTCTCTTTGTTGTATACGCATTTAGGATAGTTATGTCTTCTTGGTGGATTGACCCTTTTATCATTATGTAATGTCTTTATCTCTGATAATTTTCTTTGCTGTGAAGTTTACTTTTTATGATACTAATATAGCCACTCCCACTTTCTTTTGATTAATGTTTGCATGATATGTCCCTATATTTTTACTTTCAAACTGCCTACATAATTATATGTGAAATGAGTTTCTTACAGATAGCATATAGTTGAGTCATGCATTTTAATCCACTCTGCCAATCTGTCTTTTAAATTTTTTTGTTTTTCAACGTTTTTTATTTATTTTTGGGACAGAGAGAGACAGAGCATGAATGGGGGAGGGTCAGAGAGAGAGGGAGACACAGAATCTGAAACAGGCTCCAGGCTCCGAGCCATCAGCCCAGAGCCTGACGTGGGGCTCGAACTCACGGACCTCGAGATCGTGACCTGGCTGAAGTTGGACGCTTAACCGACTGCGCCACCCAGGCGCCCCTGCCAATCTGTCTTTTAATTGATGTATTAGACCATTTATATTTATGTCATTATTGATGTGTTACAGCTTATGTCTGCTATTTTGGTATTTGTTTTCCGTTTGTTTTGTTTCCTCTCTGTTTTTTTGTTTGTTTGTTTCTCTGTTTTCTTTTTCCCATTCTCCTATGGGTAATTGAACATATTTTTGGAATTTTACTTTCTTACTGAGTATATTTGAGTATATCTCTCTGTATAGCTTTTTTAGTGGTTACTGTATTACATTATATATACATAACTTAGCACAGTCTACTGGTATAGACATTTTACCAGTTCAAGCACAGTGTAGAAATCTTAACCTCCCCTTCTCTCCTTTTATTCTACCTGTTTATAAGTGCCTTAGGTAATCTATCTGCATACATTTAGAACCACATCAGATGGTGTTATCATTTTAGCTTCAATTGTCAAACAATTTAGAAAACTCAAGAGGATTTATTCATTCATATTTTTACTGTTTTTGTTGTTCTTCTCCCTCCCTCCGTCCCTTTCTCCCTCCCTCCTTCTCTCTCTCTCTCTTCCTTCCTTCCTTCCTTCCTTCCTTCCTTCCTTCCTTCCAGATTACTTCTTTTATCATTTCCTTTCTGTTTAGAGAACTTCCTTTAGCTGTTCTTTTAGGGTATGTCTGATGGTGACAAATTTTCTTAGTTTTCCTTCATTTGAGAATGGATACATTTTTCCTGCATTCTTGAAGGATATTTTCACTGGATACAGAATTGTGGGCTGACAGAAAGATGTTGAGCTACTTCCTTGACTGCCATGATTTCTGATGAATAATCTGCTGTCATTATAATCACTTTTTCACATATAGGTAAAGTGTCATATATTTCTTTCTGCTTTCAAGATTTTTATTTTGTCTTTAGTTTTCAGAAGTTTGACTGTATGTCTTAGCAAGGTCCCTAGTGGTCTTTCTTCTTCCTACCTTTCAGAGTCTTAGGTTTGTCTTATATATAAGATCCAGAGTTTTTAGTTGTACTTAGCAGGAGGAATAGGGAAAAGCACATCTCCATCTTTCTGGAAGCACAGGTTCCAAATGTGTATCTAGATTATTTATTTAGTCTTTTATCCTGGCCAAGATATGGATATAAATGAAACTTTTGTCTTCAAAATTGAATCTAAATGGAGGACTGCTAGTTTGTGTTCTTTGAGATATTGTTAACCAATATTTTAGGGGAGTAAACTTCACACCCTGAATATTCCAGGGAAGTCTGAGTTTCAGGCAATTATTTTAAATTAAAAAAATCCATAAACTAAAAAATGTGATTTTTCATGTGAATAAACTAAAAATGTTAGAAAAACCCCTGTATCTGATCTTAAGTTTCTATTTTTATTTTGGAAAATGAGGTTGCTTTATCTGGTCATGAGATGCTAGTGAACCATAGGTAACTAGCATTTGTTTTGAGCCACTCTTTGGCTAAACATCTGGATGATTATTAGAGATCAGCGATAACAACGACAATGATAAAAGTGAGCGTTTACAGAATATTGTACTATGAGCCGGGCTCTGTGCTAAGTTTTTTGTTCACTGTCTCATGTTAAATTTTCTATAGGCCTATTCAGAAAATAGTAAAATGTATGTCAATAGAATCTTTAATAATATTGATTTTTTAGTTTAAAATTGATTTTTAGTTTAAAATCAATTGATTTTTAGTTTAAAATTACTTCTTTACTTTCTAGTTACTTTGCAAAAATAATACAATGATTTTTTAAAAATTCCTAAGCGGGTTCATGAAATTAAATACTACTATGAAGTGGGTTTAAGTACAAAAGATCAGGAACCAGTGTTCGACACCAAGGTATAATGCTGTCTCTTTTAGCTCTGATTTCTCTAAGTCATTTGCTCTTCTCCCTTTCTAGGACCATTGCCTATCAGCTAGTCTTTCCGTCTTATTTCTCGTTCTCCCTATATTAATTTTCCATACAGCATAGCACCTAGCTACAACTTAAATCTGAGTAAAGTTCTGTCCCGTTGGTGATTCTCCACTGCCTACAAGAGAAACCTAAGTTTTTAGCGTAGAATGAATATAAGGTCCTCTGTGATCTGTTTCTACCTATTTCTCCTTCATGCATTCAACAAATATTTACTGAGCACTTACTATATATTAGCCTAAGGTGTTGCCATCCCTGACCGACACTTTTGCTGAACACCATGCTTCTTGTAATTTCTTGAACTCATGCTGTTTCTTATCTCTCTGGGTTGGCTCACAAATTATTTTCCATTTGGAATGCCCTTTCCCAAAGTCACTGAGTATCTGAGCCAGGGTTGAGATTCATATTTCCTGGCTCTTCCCCCCCCCCCCCGCCCCCCCCCAGTTTTTTGTGTCTGCCATACCATAGTTCGGGACCAATAGCCTCTCAATAAACGTTCCCTGAAACAATGAATGCTATGGTAATAACCAGACCAATTCTTAGGGTATTTTTACCCTAAGAGTTCTTTTGGAAGTTATCATATATCACGTTCTCACGACTCTCTTACTCTTAGTGAGTTTCAGATTCTTTAATCTTAGAAGGCACTTTGGCATGGTCTTTATTGTACAATGTAGGAGGAGACGTGCTGTGTCTCATATTGATCTAATACATGGGTCCGGACAATGGGGCTAAGATATCTGATATATCCTCTGTCCTTCAACACACATTTGACTGAGGCTGGAGAAGCATAAAGATAAGCTTCTGGGTGGTCAGCTCCCTATTTTCTCTCTCTTGAGCCTGCCGTGGCCCCTCTAGCTTAGGCAATCATTCATATGTTTACTGATTCAATCAGCAAACCTTCATTCAGTGTCCATTTTGAATCAAGCATTCTCTAGAATTACCTCATGTGATGCTATAGTTCCCTGCTTTATAAACTCTTCTTTCTTCCCCAAGTGATTTCACCCATCAGGTGTGGGTTGTTTGCTTCTTTCTCCCGGGTCCTGTCCTTGTCTGACCATGAAGTTTGGCTACCTCTCGTTGTTTTATCTCTATTCTCCTGCCTTTCTAGCCTTCAGACTGATTTGCAGGTCTAAAAAGTCTTTTTTTAATTTCACTTCGTCTTATTGCTTCCACAGGTGAATATAGTAATATGAGAATTTCTATAAGAATATAGGAACTTTCACTCCAAAGGTGACTTTCTAGGACATGTCTACTGAGAACCCGGGCACAGACAGTGTGTGTTTGGGGGATGATGGTGGTATAGATATCAGAGTAGAAATTAGGGGTTTTGCTTAGAAGTTAATTTGACCAAATCTTAAGTTAGAACATGCTAGGATCACTGAGAGAAACAGGAGAGAAAACATGGCATAGAATACATTCCATAAGCATTTTTAAAATCCCATATAGATTAGTTTGGATATCAGACTAGGAAAACCGACCAACCAGGCCTGACTGGTTTTTTCTTTTAAGAAGAATATATTTTAAGATATATATATATATATATATATATATATAATATTTATATATTTTAAGAAATATATTTCTTTTAAGAAGAATATATCATTTGTGTCATCCAGCTGCCCTGCAAAGGCTTTGCTTAAGAAATACAATGTAAGAGGCAGTGGATTTCAATTTGCAGAGCATCATTGTTTTTTTTTTAGGAATAATTATTGTCTCTTGCCTCATTTTCAAAAGCTACCTGTGACAGCGACAGAGTGAAGTCAAAAGTATAAGAGGATTCATCATTTTAATTCTTTTGTTTCTGAAAATGATCATTTTACACATGGATTCTCCTTAGTTCATAGAGGAAAAAAGATTCTAAGAAAAGCTTTGAGCTGTTTTGGCTTTCCCCAAAAGGCTGTCTAGCTGGAGTGGAAAAATAATAGCACTGTACCTGGGCTGGTATTGACAGATACCCTATCTGTATCATTGCTCCATCTCCCTTCCTATCTTCCCCCCATTCTTCCCCCTCTTGCCATTCTCCTTTCCCTATTTTTATTCCTTCTCCAAGGCCCAGGTTTTGTCCTAAATGTCATGACACCACTCAAATGGGAGGCAGTAGTGACATGACTATAAACTCTCTTCTCAGGCTGTCCTAAGGTTGCTTAGCATCAGCCTGCATCCTCTCTGCCTCCCTGGCCCACCTCCCTGGCATCTTGGGGCCCTGTCCTTGTCTACTTGAGCTGGTCCAGCCTTTCTCAACTTCAGTCATTTCCAAATCCTCTTCACAACTTTGAGATAGCTAAGTAGTGCCCATACTGCCAATTCCTTCATGGTTTTAATTTGATTTACTTAAAACACTTAAACTTATCTTAGAAAGGAAATGTAATTCATCACCATAACTAGAAAACCACTATCACTGTTCTAAAGCCCAGTGTGATGGTATTAGGAGGTGGAGTCTTTGGGAAGTGGTTAGATCGTGAGGGTAGAGCTGTCATGAATGAGATTAACGCTAAAGAGAGCTCTCTTGTCCACTATCACCTTGTCGGGATATATGGAGAAGTTTGCAACATGAATGAGGGCCCTTGCTTGACCATGGGGACACCCTGATCTCAGACTTCCAGCCTCCAATACTGTGAGAAATAAATTTCTGTTGTTTATAAGTTACCCAGTCTCTGATACGTTGTTATAGTAGCCTGGACAGACCAAGATAGTAACCGTAAAAACAAATACAATAAAAGCAAAAAATAAGTGTCCAACTGTATGCATTTAAAAGAATTTATTAGACTACCTGTGTTTTAGTATTGCCTTTTGGAAAATTTCCTGTGAGGACCCACAGGTTTCCTCCTAGAACACTGAAGTGGGGGCTAAGGTGGCATTCTCTCACCACCTGCAAGGACCTTGGGCTCCATGTTCACTCTGTGAATGACTTTGGGCAAGTTACTGTCTCCTGGGAGATTTCTATGTTTCAGAGCTATAGAAACAATGGCCACCTCTTAGAATTTTTATTAGGATCAAATGAGAAACATCTGTAGGGCCTACCACATACCTAAGAACAGGAAGCATTTGTTGGGAAGGAAAGCTTTTCTTTCACCTTTTAAGATTCTTCTGGTTGGTCTAAGAATGAAATTGACAAGAGACAGATTAATAAGAGAAAATCAAATTTAATTACATACATATGGGGAATCCATATAAACATGAGATTCTAAAGAGAGGCAAAATGAGGTATTTATGTCATCCTGAACTAAAGGGAAGGGGGTGGGAGTCTGAGACTTAAATGGGAAGGACAGCAATTCATGGGAAGGTAAAAAAGACTAAATGTTTGGTAAACAAATGTTTGCTGGGCCATACAGAAGCAATGGAACAGAGAGGACTTTGATCAAATAGGCTTTGCTAGGTTCTCCCTGTCTACCCTACCTAGTTTGTATTATACTATAGTTATCTTTGGTAATAACTCTCTTCCTGAAGCAGATCCTCTAAATTCTTTTAGGCAGTTAGAGAAAGATCACAGTTTCTTCTTGCATCTTTTGGGCCTTGCTTGTTTTCAGCTCAAAATAATCCCCATGCCAAAGTAGCACATCTTGGGGTGATTTGTTCTAACCCCTACACATTCAAATAATGTTCATTGCTTTACCTACTCCTGTTACTGAGTCAATGAAACTTGAATGGTAGACCCTCCTGCCTTTGTATTTGGCAGTGTGCTAAACTGGGTGATTTGATCCTTAAAACAGCCATCCTCTCTCCTCATTTTATTGACTTTTCTAGAGTGACACAGTTACCAGTGGTAGAGCTAGGATTTAAATTCATGTATGTACGATTCCAAAATCTATGTTATTAATAATTAAGATGTACTGATTTCTAAAAAAATTAACCTTTTTGAGATATACTTTACATACAATAAAATTTAGCCATTAAAACACCTATTTTGATGAATTTTGACCAATTTGTATGCTTGTGTAATTACCAACACAATTTAGATTTCATCTCTAGAAGTTCCCTTGTGTGCATTTCTGGTCAGTTCCCTTTTGCTGAACCTCTGAATTTCTGTCCTCTGAATGGTCTGTTCCTTTTCATTGCTGAGTAGTCTGTCCACAGAATGGAATGAGTTTTTTCTTACCCCTTGCCTGTTAATGGACATTTACTTTTGCAGTATCTCAGTCCTGTCTGTTTCTCTTCATCTGTGCTAATCACTAAGGAACCAGCATCTCTTGCCTGGACTACCGTGATTGCCTCTTCAGCTGATGCCCCAGCCTCCTCCATAGCGTCTTCAACTGATTCTCCACTCTGTAGGAGAGTGATCTTTTGAGAGGCAAATCTGATCAAGAATCATCAACTGCCTCTAAAATTCTTCAACCCAGGATAAAGATCAAAATCTGTATTTTGGCTGGCAAGGTCCTGCATGGCCCAGCCCCTTCTTACCTGCCCCACTGTTCTTGTGACTACTTTGCCCAATGGCTCATTGCCCTCTGGGTACCTTTGACCTTCTTTAGATTCCTCTTTCGCCCACGCTGCTTGCTGCTCACAAAAGCCTCAAGGCTTCTGCAGTGCAGTTTCCTTCATCTGAAATTGTTTTTCTTTCTTCAACCCCTCCTGGCAGCTCTCTGATCCCCCCCATCAGTGCCTACTACTCTTCTTTCAACTTCCACTCAAATCTTGTTTCTTCAGGGAAAGCTTTTTAACCCTTCTGGTTGGGTCAACTCATTAGTTTTCTCAAAGAATTGTAATTCTTTTCTCCCTCCAGGATACTTTCTCAGTTTGTAGTTTTCCCTTCTCTGGTGGCATTGCAGCAAATGATTAGTATCTGTTTCACAGTGCTCAGAGATCTGGGCAGTCAGGGTCTCCTGCTGACTCACTGTACTGCTCAGTGCTTGGCACATAACAGACACCAAGTAAATAGAAGTTAAAGGAGTGAATGAAAGAACTGACCCTTAGATCTGCCAGTATCCTCCATGAACACTTGTACCTGCCACAGCGGGGTAAACTGTTGCTGACCTCTGGAAAGGAGGCATTAAGAAAGTCGTTACATTTGGGAAGGATTTATTTTGTGCTAGATCAGGTAATTATCTTACTATTGGTATTTGGGAGAAATGGAGATGTACCTACCGTTGTGCTTTGAGCTTTGGAAACGAGATTGTCTTCTAAGAAAGGTAAATTGTGAAACAAGTGTAAAAGGAGTCCGATTATAGAGGTGGATTACCTGAAAGGATGGAATAGTTTCCAGGCTCCATGGCCTTGACTGCAACAAGCTTGAAGTTATTCTCAGAGATGAAGAAAGAATGAGTTCTGAGGGGATTAATAGCCTCAGAGATTCGAAGATAAACTAAATTAAATTGTCTGTGAGGGGTTATCTGCAGAGCAAAGGATTGGACCTATCAAGCCCCAGTATGAACTCTTAAGTTCTGATTACCCTGGAGATGACTCGATGTACCTTCTTACTGGTTCTACATTCACCAAGTAGCCTTCTAATTATAATCCAGTTTCCCATGCAGATTGGTTCACAGGCAGTGAATACGGCCATCAACTAACCTAGTCTCAGATCTGTTTGATGTGTTATATGTCCTTGTAATTAATCATTTGGCATTCTGGTTTTGTACATGGGTTTTGGTGATGAGCTTGGTTAGGGGGAATTTGTCCAAAAGAGATGGCTGTGTTCTTCTTAGCGGCAAGCTCCTGAGGCTGCCTAGCCAGTAGACCAGGACCTGGAGACTGGAGAATTCACCCTGAAAGTGCCCTGCTGTTGGGGGGGGGGGGGGGGGTGTCAGTTTGGGTTGCCCATTTTACAGATCAGTACATTGATTCTTATTGGAAAGGTGCCTTAGTATAATAGTTATTGCAGAATGTAGGTCTCCATTCAATCTGCGTAATTTATTGATGTGCTTTGGATATAATCAGTAATGTAAGAGGAAGGTCAAATAATAATTGACAGCTAGTTAAACATTTTGTATTAGAAATCTACACTTGGAACTCTTTGTGTTCAGTTTAGGCAAAGCACCATTTTGAATAACAGAGAGTTGTTTTCACAGTGATCTCTGTTTATTATAGGATGAAAAATAGCTACCATGTATGAATATTTACAAAGGCCAAATATTATAGGTTCATTAGTTAGTGTTAATTACCATTTCTTTAGCAAATAGACTTTCTTTGTCTCAGTTTCCTAGATGTAAAATGGGAGTAACAATAGCAAACGTTGGTTGAGTGTCTGCCTTGTGTCAAACAAACACTGTTTTATGTGCTTAACTTTAGTATTAGCTCATTAATTCTCATAAGCAGTCTAGGAGATAGATGAGACTGCGTGATGATTCTGCAGAAGAGGAATTTGTCCAGGATTATGTAGCTAGTAAATGGGAGAGTTTTAAACACTTTACTATCTCATAGAATTAAATGAGCTAATACACATAAAACTTTGACCAGTGTCTGGCTCACTTTAAGGTTCAATAACTGTTAGCCGTTATTATTATCAATTTATTTTTATTGCCCAAGTTTCTGGGCTAGGAAAAATGGAACTGGGATTGAAACCTTCTGTATCAGAGTCCACGCCAGCCTTTTCCATTATTCTTTGTTGCTGTGCATGTTTCCCTAAGGAAAACCAAAGTCAAAAAACACTTCAGCTTGAATTACTCCATTTGAAACTGTCTGCATAACAAAAATCACATATTTTAAAACCTAACATATTTTTTTGATTCTGTCTTTCCCCTATTATTTTGACTCTTTCATCTTTATTCCCTGTGCACTCCCAAAATTGTTTCACTACCTTTAACCATATGAAAAGCCAACTGTCCATAGGGACTGAGTATTTTGAATCTTGTGACAAACTTGCCCCAATTTTTTTTTTTTTTTTTAAGCATCACGCTCATTGCAGAGCCCAACATGGGACTCAAACTCACAACCCTGAGATCAAGACCTGAGTTGAGATCAAGAGTTGGATGCTCAACTGACTGAGCCACCCAGGTACCCCAGTCTTGCCCAAATCTTAAGAAGATTTACACGTGGTACTTTTATTGCTAATATCTAAGAAAATGGAAAGGTTAAGTCTGTTAGGAAAGGCAAGATTTATAAGACTATTTACAGTGCTAGGTATCATATTCTAGTTGGAAGTCAGAAGGTTTTAAGATCAGGGGAGATGCTTTTGTTATTGTTTCCTTGCTCCATAAGCCAGAGAGAAATAAGATTTTTTCAGCTTGTAGTTGACAGCTAAGATGTTTGTATCTACAATAACAAGCCAGCCACAGAATTAAATCTTTTCCAAAGGAATTATCATCCTGAGCTCTTTAAAGTACAAACTATTTTTCATGGAAAATAGGATTAGGATTTAAAACCAGGTTGGAAACCAGTTTCCAATTTTGTTGACCGAATATGTGAAGGCTTCCTATGAATGATACAAAATGGTTTTCAGTATCATTGGAAGTATATTGGACTAAAAACCTGCTTTTCCAACAGTGATAATATTTCCTTTTTTCTTCATCAGTTAATCAGTTGGTCATCTGATTCGAAGCTCTTCAGCTTGTTTTAGTCTTGGTATCTCTGCAGTATTATTCTCTGTCATAGAAGTTTTAGGTTTTGCCAGGAAAAGTTTTAAGTGAATTACTTTGACATTAGTTTAATGAGGTATTTCTGTGGGATATTAATCTCACTATATACATGAGGGTTATGTGAGCTTTTTCTGGCATTTTGAATGGGTTCTTAGAGGTTTCTAACAGTTCAGAATTAAATAATGTTGGCTTTGGTTTAGACTTGGGTATTTAGAAATCCACTGTTAAAAACCACTAATGAGAGTGAAAAATTCAATAAAAAAGTCATATCCTAAAGACCATGGCTTGAAAGAGCAGACAGTGGTTGTAGACAGTAGAGCTCATTTCTCTCTTCCCTCTGCTAATTGCTTTCAATTTTTTATTTGAAATGCAATCAATGTGTCTGCTTCCCTTCTAAAGATGCTAACAATAATTCAGTGTGTAGAATAATGGACAATTTTGTTTTAACACTTAAAGTGAAGGAAACACCCCCTTTGCCCTTTGGCCAACAAATGCTCTGTGGCTTCTTTCATTTAGTCTCAGTAGATTATTCCAGTCCCTAGATTCCAAAGCAAACACAGATTTGAGAATGAGAGCCAGGCGGGACGAATCAGGCAATGATTTAAAATTTTCCATCCATGGGCTCTAGAGTGCTTTATAAAGGCTTCACTTATTTATTTTAAAATTTCACCGGAAGAACTGTTATCACAGATTCATGATAAAAGAATGGAAAGATCTATGATCTATGAATTGTGATTCATAGATGTGTGTGTGTGTGTGTGTGTGTGTGTGTGTGTGTGTATGCTGTTTACTGGAGAGGAAAGAGTGTGGGCCTAGGATCTGGGTTGAGTCCTGGTGACATCACTCATTAGCTGTGTGAACTTGGGCAAGAAACTTGACCTATCTGGACCTTGATTCTCATCTGTTAAATATTCACATTGCACATTTTTAAAAAGTGAGATTTAAACCAACTAATGAATATAAAAAGCCACAATGGTGCCAGGCACTCATATAAATTATATATTGGAATGGTGTTTGATTGTCCTGTAATACCTTTGTAGAATGAAACACGGTGTTATGTTAAGATGAGGGTAACACCTCTCCTGGAATCATAGACTGTTTAAAGTCTTATATTTCTAAAAAATGTCCCCAACAATGAATCCGTGATATGTAAAAGATCAATTATGCTTTGGTATTTCTGGCCAATGTAGAAGTGTAAATTTTTCAAATGACATACATTTTACATACAGAAAAATGTACAGATCTTAAATAAATAATTTGGTGGGTTTTGACAAATGTAACCATTGCCAAATCAAGATCTAGGACATTTTTCTCACCTGGAAAGTTTCTTTCTGTCCCTTTCCAGTCAATACCTGCTCTTTGCAGAGGTAATCATGCTTCTGATTTCTGTCACTACAAGAGTCAGATGCTTAACCAACTGAACCCCACCAGGCACCCCAAACATTCTATAGAATATACTCTTGTTTCATTTAAGATCATGACTTTGAGATGTGTCCATGTTGTTGGACAATTTATCAGTTTGTTCTTTTGTGTTGCTAAGTATTATCCCATTGTGTGAAGATATTATACTTTTTCCTTTCTCTTGCTGATGGACATTTGGGTCTGTCACTTCCAGTTTGGGTCTATTAAGAGTAGATCTGCTATAAACATTCTGGTACAAGTTGTTTTGTTATTTTCATTTCTCTTGGGTAAATACCAGTTTCCCACCAGCAACTTATGAGACTTGAGGTTGCTCCACATCTTCCTCCACACTTGTTATTGTCAGTCTTTCTAATTTTAGTCATTCTAGATACAGGAATTTAGATCAAATGCTTTATAGCAGTTATACTTAACCTGAATGTCTTGACACTGTATTGGGTCTGGATTGGTTTTGAAATATCATGATAAATGTGTTAAAAAGCAGTAATAGTAATAGTTTAGGCAATCAAGCTTATGAATAGTTTTGTTTATATTTTGAAGAGGATTCAAGGTCATCTCCAAAATAGCATACCTCTGAATTATGGGTATCATGATACATATTTTTTCTGAAAGCGATAAAAGAGATACAGTTAATGTTACAGAAATTACATGTGATAGACTCTTAACTATGCTTTAATCTATGGCAAGTGAAAGTTATAGGTGCATTCTTAAAACCTGCTGCAATTATGAATTACTGAAAGATAGGATGAGAAACTCAGGGACCAGCAAGTAAACCTAGTAAGACAACCTAGTAAGACAACCTAGTAAGACAGTGGGTGGTGTAAGTTAAGGTAGGTTATTTATCTGTCCTTTCATCCATCGATCTATTCATTCAAAAAATATTTACTGAGCACCTAACTTATTCCAGTAACTGGGCTAGGCTCTGTGAATACAAGAATGGCAAAAATGCAAAGAAATTTTCCTGTCTAGTGGGGTTAACGGACACATACATAGATGGGTTATACAAGAGTTGGTCATCACCTAAAACAAAGAGATCAAGATTACAAGTTTAGCATTATGATTTTTACACACATCACAAGAGAACCTAGGGACAAACCAGTGACACTACTTATTAATTTGTTCAACAACATTTGTTAAGCTCCCACTAGGTGTTAGGGACTTTGTTGGTCACTGAAGGACAAAATGAGAAAACAGTTCTGTCCAGTGGGTTTTAAATGTTAGCATACACAAGAAAAAAAAATGCTTTTTTTTTTCTTTTGTTTTTGAGAGAGAGCGCACGTGCAAGCTGGGGAGAGGCAGAGGAAGAGGGAGAGAGGGAATCTTATGCAGGCTTCACGTCCAGGGCAGAGCCTGATGTGGGGCTGGATCTCACCACCATGAGATCATGACCTGAGTCGAAATCAAGAGTCAGATGCTTAACCAACTGAACCCCACCAGGCACCCCAAGAGTGCTTGTTAAAATTTAGCATAGATTTCCTGAATTAGTGGATGAGGCATGTCAGGAATGTACTTAACAGGAACTCCAGAATATTTTGATGTCTTTGATATGTGAGCTACACTTTGAAAAATATCCTAGTCTATTAGTGAAGGAAGACATAAATACTTACTTATATGACCTCATGAATGAGCAATAATGAAAACATAGAGGAGGAAGGTAAATCCAGTCCCACCTGCAGGAAAAGGAAATCTCCTGTCATTATTGTATATGTCTATACGTGATTGAGCAACATTAGCAGTGTGTTCACATCATAATTGTCAACAGGTAATTCCTGCCCTGCTGAATTCAGACTCAAGATGGGAACATCAACTATTACCTGAATTTTTGGCCTTCCCTATAGATTTTGGACTGCCAGCCACCATAATTATGAGCCAATCCTTAAAATAAATCTCTCTCTATTTTTAAAAAATCAATCTAGTAACACTGACTCTGCTTCTCTCTGGCAATAGTTGATTAGGGCATTTGTGTTCCAGTTTCCTTACATGGTACAGGTACTCATATCTCTGATCTGCTTGACCTCTATAGGTATTTGGGTTACTGACCCTTAAAATACAGACATAAGATGAAGCCTTTTTGGTATTTAATGGGCCAGGTCAGAATAGCATGGGAAAGAATATGGTGCCTATCTTCTTCTTTTTTTTTTTTTTTTAACGTTTATTTTATTTTTGAGAGAGAGAGAGAGAGAGAGAGCCAGAAAGAGAGGGAGACAAAGGATACGAAGCAGATTCTGCACTGAGAGTAAGAGCCTGATGTGGGGCTCAAACTCATGAACTGTGAGATCATGATCTGAGCCGAAGTCAGACACTTAACTGACTGAGCCACCCAAGCGCCCCTGGTGCCTATCTTCTATTCCCTACCCTCACTCTGCCTCTAACTATTTAAAACTGAGAATGATATCAAGCCATACAAAAGTGTAGGTCAGTTCAATAAAATTCAGACTTTTTTTCCCCTCAGACTTTTTGAGAAATAGTGATTTCTTTCCAAAGTAATGTTTTCAATGCTACTGCTTTGCTGTTGTTGAACTATGGACTTGCTTAGTCTCAGGACACTAGGTTGCCTCCAACCTGCACCACTTCCCTTTACCCAGGTTTTCCTGTACTCTGTCTGCATCCCCAGTCTAGAATGTAACCCCAACCCTAGCCTGTGTGACTGTAAGCTTGGATAGTCCCTGTCTCTTTCGAGCCCTTGTCTTCTTAGGCCCTAGAACCTGTTCTCCTTGTCTCTGCAGCTCTAGAGGCCAAGCTATGGCTGCCAAAATAAGTACAGGTCCCTTGGGCAGAGGGGGCCAGGGCTAATGCTCACAACCTGACCTCGAGAGGTTTGCATGTGGAAGTTGGCAGTGACTCTGGTTAAGAGACTGTCCCAAGAAGGCTTTGAATTTGTGTCATGCCTAAGGCTAGAGCCTTTGTATGTATTATCTTACCAAATGTTCACTATTAATCCCATTCTCCAGATGAGGAAGTTGATGCTGATGATTTCTTGGTAAGTGGCAGAGTCTGGCTTTGAACCCAGGTCTGTGTGACTAGTTTTGGTGTTTTGTTTGGGGGATGGAACTTGAGCAGTTACTCTTGCCCTGTGGAGCCTGAGCAGACCACAGGGAAGACTGCAAGTTTAGTAAGTAGGCTATCCTTTCTCAACTTAGCATGATGATTTTAGGATCATGAGTCCTTTGGACTCTGATAAGGAAGAAGACATTTAAAGGCAACAGGTAAGACTTCTGGGCTCTTCTTTGCTTCTCAGTCCTCTGAATTACACTGTGAGAAATATTATCAGATTAAATCTTCTTTCTCTTTTGTTTTCAATCTGATTCTTGTGGCTAGAAGCAACAACACACAATTCTCTTGTTCTTGTTCCAACATGAAATGACATCCATAAAACTGTAGGCTACAGGAAAGCAGACCCCAAGACCAAATCTTATAGTTGTTAGCATGTAAGTCTGTTTGGACCCCTTTACTTTACCTGGAAGAATCCTGATGGATTTGATTTTCCAGTTGTGATCGTTACAGGGCCCTAAACGAAGACTTCCTGAGCAGGGGAGGTAAAACAAAAGAGGTATAGAAGTGGATTCGGGGTGGGGAGTGGGGGCCTCTCCTAGGCTCACATTGCAGAACCTCCTGTATATGGAGTTGTGGTTTTACCTGTGTGTGTTCTCTCTGGACCATAAACTTCTCAAAGTCAAGGACCACCATCTCTGGAATCTCTGTGTCCCCTTAGCCTAGCATAGTGCCTTGTACACTATAAGTGGCCATGGATGTCTGAGGGACAAGTGAATGCATGGATGGATGGATATGAAGCCGAAGAAAAGGTCTATAGGTCACAAATTATTGTGGGAGCATCTAGGGATGCAGTACTGGTGAGTAGGCTCTGAAGTCAGACTACTAGGGCTTCTATTCTGGCCCCACCTTTCCATACCAGATAACCTTGGACAAAGCACCCCACCTGTCTAGGCTCCCTTTTCTCATCTGTAAAATGCTAGTAAAATGGATTATGATGGTCTTTATCTTGTGAGATTGTTATGGGGTTTAATGAGTAATAGTATCCTAGGTTGGGCAGAGCATTACATCCTTATGATAGTCAATCTGGATTTTAAATAAAATGTGAAATGTATATTGAGATAGAGATCTTGGAAGGTTTTGATGGATGATATAGAAAAGTCTAGAAAAGTTCAAGACATGTGAGGATATTGGGTTTGGGAGAGAGGCTGAAATTAGGAAATAAATGGAATTCCAATGAGATTGTCAGAGGGAAAATGAGAGAATTGAGTGGTTAGGCAGCTTGTGTCCTGAGCATATGAAATTCCCCACAGTGACCAGTGGACTTTTCCTTCAGGTAGCTTAAGAGTTTTTGACTGGTATTATTTACCCCAGTTTTTGGTTCCTACGGAAAATAGATCTCCTCTTTAGTCTTCCAGGAAGTTGGTAATAGGTAAATTTTACGCTATTTTGAAATTTTAATCTATTCTGAATTTTGAATCATTTTTGTTTTCCATGAGCCTTCCTGTACTGCCATGAAATTTCCTGCACTGCCATGAAGCTTCCTAACTCTGCCTTCCACATATTACATGTTATATTCTATTACATGTTATTTATTAATATCATATACTCTCTTTAAATTTAATTTATTATTATTTTTTGATCATCTAATCCATTTGCCTAATTCAAGAATCAGCATGATGTGAAAGCCATGGCTTGCAAAATCTTGCTCTCTCTCCAGCTATTGACCTTGCCTCCTGTTCCCACTTAGGTAGCCACAGGCATTAGTTTCTCCAGCCAGTGTTTCTTAATGCAAATTAGGCAAATACAAATATTCTTTCTATTTTTCTCATTCTTATTCAAGCACCACAGTTTATTTTTCCAATTCTCTAGAGAAGGGCCCTTGAATTACTTCAGATCTCTTGCTGTTACAAAAATGCTTGTCTGTACTCCAGCTTTGTGTTTGCAGGTCTATCTGAGAGATATCCCACAGGAACCCACTGGAAGTACGCTTGCTAGACAGAGGGTAGATATTGCCTAAGGACCTTCTTATGGGTTATGTCATTTCTATGAGCAGGTATGAGCCTGCTTGTGTCCCCACAACTTCCCACCCAATATCTTGTCACACTGTTGTCTAAGAGGTGAAATATGTTTCTTCAGTATAGCTTTAACTTGCATGCCTCTTATTATGACTGTACTTAAGCATCTTTTCATGTGCCTGAGAACCACTTGTATTTCTTTTATTTTGTAAATCGTGTGTTTATGTCCTTTGCCTGTTTTCCTATTACTTAAGACTTTTTGTTGTTTGAGTTCTAGAATACCTTGGACATTCATTGATCAAATATTTACTGACCAACTGTTGTGCACTGACTCGATAGAGTTGAATAGGGCATTGCCTTCCAGAAGTTCACATTCTAATGGAGCAGCCATTGTATCTATAATTATCTATCTATCTATCTATCTATCTCTACACTATCTTTATTTATATTTATACCTATAGGTAGATATCTATGTGTCTATATCTATCTCCCTATCTATCTATATTTCTGTGTGTGTACACACACACACACACACACACACACACACACATAAAGAAAGAAATACAGTATAATGTCTAAACATTATACTGTAAGGGTGTGGAAGTTGTTTTGGGCCCAGTGAGGTGGGCTAATGCCCCCATCCAAGTTGGGATGGGCTGGAGTTCTAAGTATATTCTTTCTAGGCTGACAGTGGGGCAAAGAGCAATACAGGTTGAAGAAATCATGCGGCTCCTAGTTTCTTGTTCCTTTGTGCTGCTCTCTGGTCTTCATGCCCACACCCTCTTCAGCGCCAGTCACTTAGTGAGTGCTAACTACATGTTCCCTGAGTGCAGTAACTGAAGAGGAGTCTGACGTAAGAGCCCTACTGAGGTGTGAGAAGGCTGGGGCAGTGGCGTGGGGCAAGGTCATTGTCACGGGGCAGACAGTGTGGCAGCATTCTGTTCTTTCTCAATCCTTTCCCTTACTGGCAGGGAATGCCAGAACGCCAGACCCTTCTCCCTTTCAAGGAGCTGACCCATCAAATTTGCTATGGTTCTCTGTCCCCTTTTCACCCCTTCACTTCTGTTAAACCCCTCATTTCCCTACCTTCATCACCCACTCCTGTCTGTCTCCCTTTTGTGGCTGGCATCCTCACCCTGTTCCCCAGGCCACTATGCCAGATATAGTCTTTATATAATTTGTCTGAAAGTTGTCTTGCCTTTTTCTCCCCTCCCCACAATTCCTGTCGCCCTCCCCCTGTTTCTCTGTAAACTCACAAAGACTGATGCTATATTCATTTCCTAAGGCTGCCTTCGCAGAGTGTCCCAGACCTAGTGGCTTCAAACAGCAGAGATTTATTCTCACAGATCTGGGGACCAGATGTCCAAAATCAAGATGTTGGCCAGACCACATTCTCTCAGAGGCTCTAGGGGAGGGTCCTTCCTTGCTTCTGGTGGTTTCCAGCAATCCTTGAAGTTCCTGGGTTTGTGGTAGCATCTCTTAAATTTCTGCCTCCATCTTCACATGGCCTCTTCCCTGTATGAGTATCTGCATCCAAATGTCCCTTCCTTACAAGGACTCCAGCCACTGGATTAGGGCCTACCCCTAATCCAGTATGCCCTCATTTTCACTTGCTTACATCTGAAAAACCCTATTTACAAATAGTACTTTCCAGGTACTAGGAGTTAGGACTTTAACATAACATTTTTTGGAGGCACAATTCAATAGATAACAGATGCCCTAAAACTGAATATTGCTTGGCATTTATCAGTCTGCTCACAATCCCTGTGGAAAGCAGCTTTACAACATCTGGATAAGAACACATACTTCGGTGCGGATCTGAGTTTAAGTCCTGCCTCTGCCTCTTAGGATGTGACCTTGGACAACTGACTTGATCTCTCTGCACTTCGGTGTCCACATCTATAAGTGAGGAAAGTAGTCCTACCTACCCCATGGTTGCTACATATTAGGTACTTGGTACAGACCCAACACATAGGACATACTCCAGAAACAATAGGCCCTGGAGACTGTTCTCATTCCTCCTCCATTTGTACATGGTCATGTGGACTTAGAGCAGAGCTTGACACAAGACTTGCCAGTTCCAACTGAATGCTCCACGCACAGAGGCCTACCCATTGTTGGCACAGTAAGCCCTCTGGAGTATGAGATGTCAAGTCAACTCAAGATTTATCCATGAGACAAGTTGAGCTTTCCTTTCTCTGTGTACCTCATTGTCCTTGTCTGGTCTGTGTGCCAAGCTTCAAGTAGCATAGAGTAAATGTTAAAAAAACAAGCTTTTGGAAATGGGGTGGGGGCTGTGAGCTTAGGTCACCCCAGTGAGATGCTCTTTGCGCAAAGCTCCCCTTTCCCCTCCCTTTTTGTTTGTCCTGTAAGCAAGCAAATTCCCTAGCGGGTAGGGTAGAACTACCCTGCCTTGGCTTTCTGCTGATTTCATGCTCTTTGATGCTGGTGTGGCTCTGAAGGAGCTGCTGGTAAGGACAAACCACCATTTGTTTTGGGGGGGAAAATGAAAAGAAAGAAAAAAAAAGTCAAGTCTTTTATATCTGTGTCCCTCTAAATTGCCAAAGGTCTTATTGTGGAGAGAGGAAACAAGTAGGGTTTTATCTTTCTGTTCCTGCCAGGCAGCCACATGAGCATCAAAGCTGTCAGGGCCCTGGGGTGTGGGGTGTGGGGTGTGGGGGTAATGTGAGTCTATACAAACCCAGGCTGGGCTCCACCAAGGAATGACAGATGCTCCCAGGGAGCTGGGCTCATTTGATGGTGGCTCTCTGGGCAGGAAGAAGGAGGAGCTCCCAGTTGTAGCATGCAGAGGGGAGGCTCTAATGAATGTGAAGTCAATTGATGAAACCACTCTGTGTATGGGGAGCAAGGTGCTTTCCTCACATTGAAAATGCTGGCTGCCTATTGAAGAGGTAGGGTAATAATGCATGGCGCAATAATAGTAATAATCATAAACACCATCAATTTTTTCTGTGCAAATATAATGTGCCAGGACCTGTGATAAGTACTTTAAATGTGTAGTTTCACTTAGTCCTATCACAACCATATAACATAGTAATTGCTATCTATCCCCATTCTGTATTCCAGGAAACTGAGACATAAAGGGGTTAAATGACTTGCTTGAGGCCACACAGAGGCAGAATTTAAACCCAGGTCCACCTGACACCAAAGTTTGCTCTTAACCACTAGGCTCTATAGCTAAGACATTTTAAAGGATAAAAACAAACATCAGTAAGAAGTAGGAGAAATTAACCTTCATTTACTGACTAATAAACACAGAGGAGGTAAGTGGTATGGGAGAGAAAGTAGGTCTAGAGTTTGAATTGGTACAGATTTTGTCTTATGTGTGACTCTGGGTAGGTTACCTTGGATATTATCAAGAACCCAGGAATTGACCTTCTTTCTACTCTTCCATGTTTGGAGTGGCAAATTTTGTCTTTAGTCACAATAGCTGCTCTCATGAACACAAGATGGCTGCCATTGTTCCACGCATCACATGAAGACTAAAACAAAACAAAACAAAACAAAAAAAGGTGTGCTTTTTCCCCAGTTTGGGAGTTGCGTTATCCCCATATCTGCCCTTATTTTCATATGGCATCCATTTTATGTGCCTGTCTGTGTCTTTGTCCAAATTTCCCCTTTTTATAAGGGGACGCGGTTATATTGGTTTAAGGCCCACTTTAATAACCTCATCTTAACTCAGTCATTTGCAAAGACCCTATTTTCTTTCTTTCTTTTTGTTTTTCAGTAGGCTTTACACCCAATGCAGGACTTGAACTCATGACCTTGAGATCAAGACCTGAGCTGAGATCAAGAGTCAGACACTTACATGATTGAGCTACCCAGGTGCCCTGTAAAGACCTTATTTTCAAATAAGGTCACATTCACACATCCTGGGGGTGAGGACTTTAACATTTTTTTGAAGGGGGGGACATTATTCAACCTGTAACAACTGTTTCAAAGGAAAAACCAAAACACGGATTGATACAAGTAAAGGAATGTTGAGATGAATTGCAAATGGAGACGAAACTGTTCTGTCCAGTTTTAAGGACAGTTGGGGTGATTGTGGGCTGGTCAGTTAAATCACTACCAGACAGGATAAAAATTATACATCTATCCGTTACCTACAGCTTACAAAGCTTTACGAAATAATTCAAATACAATGCACAGAGCTAGAATCTCATAACCTGAAAGATTAGTCTGTAGAAGGGCGTGCATAGTTTTCCACTGAAACATATAACATTTTCCTATACTATTGTTAGTCCGTGTATTTTATTCTGTGGATGAAATGGTCTGAAAATCTGCTGTGCATTAAGTGATCCTGACATCTCATGTGCATGATTTACTTTCTTGGCAAACTTACACCCATCTCCCTTTTCTAGGTCTGTTTCCTGTAACACTGAGTGGGAGATTTGACCACGTTTCCTTAGTGGGCCTTTGGGATGCTTGAGGCCAGCACTACCCTCTCTGGAGATGTATAGAGCATGTTACAGATGCTCTCTGTTCTTTCCTTCTTAGTCACCTCGTGGAGGCAGGAAAGCAGGGCCCTCGGTAGATGTGTCGCTACAACTGCATAAGCTGCAAGATAGGACACATGGGCCAATTTCTGCATCGTATTTACGATCTGCGGTCCTCACACCTCAGCCTCCAAAATGTATAAGGGCATAGCTTGTTGCTGTTACTATCTCCGTCGGCTGGGCCTATTGAAATTCTTCCCCCAGCCACATGAGAGAAAAGAACACACAGAGACAGAAACAGGTATTCAAAATGTCTACACATTAAAAAATGAAACCCAAGCAAGAATTTCATAATAAAGTGTTTTTAAGGAATCACAGATACAGGGGCTCAAAAAGGAAATCTCTTTCTCCTTAATAAGAATAATGTTAGGAAAAATAAATTCAGGAATTCTCTCTCTGGTGATTCATATTCTCAGACGTTTTTTGGCATTCTCACTACATAGTCCCCCCCCCCCACTTTTTTTTTTTTTTTTTTTTTTTTTTTTTTTTTTTTTTTTTTTCAGAAAGAGAAAATATTACTGGAGAAAACCATGCCAAGCCTGAGAATGTTGAGTACCCGAGGCCAAGCTCAACAAGGCCAGGGAACTTTCCGGTGAGAAATGATCCTATCTGTAACAAGGCCAGTCTCACGGGCTGTAGCTCACAACTGGCAGGAAGGCAGTGAAGTGTCCTTTGGTCTGTATGTCCCGCTTTTTGATTTATTCCCACTTATTTAACCTCTTACCAGTTTCCTAAGCTTCACTTTGCCCAGAAGTTTCACGAGCAGATGTCCTGCCCAAGTCAAAAGTCTCAATTGTTTCAGTACCCTCAGCCTCTTCAGGCAGAACCCACACTGCAATGCCAATGGGGCCCTCACCATGTTTCTTTCTTGTGTCTTGGTGAACTTGTCTCATATGTCTGGAGAGAAAACACAAGGGGGATAGGGCCACTTTCCACTCTGTCTGTAAATCCCAGGCCGGCTTCTCTCAGGCTTCTCCTCCTCCTCCTCCTCCTCCTCCTCCTCCTCCTCCTCCTCCTTCTCCTCCTCCTCCTCCTTCTTCTTCTTCTTCTTCTTCTTCTTTTTTAATATTTATTTATTTTGAGAGAGAGAGAGAGGGAGAGCAAGAAGAGGAGGGGCAAAGAGAGAGGGGAACCGAGGATCTGAAGCAGGCTCTGAGCTGACAGCAGAAAGCCCAACGTGGGGCTCAAACTCACAAACTCAGATCATGACCTGAGCTGAAGTCTGATATTTAACTGACTGAGCTACCCAGGTGCCCTCTTTTTTTTTTTTTTTAATATTGATTTATTTCTCTTGAAAGAGAGAGAACGCAAGCATGAGTGGGGGAGGGGGAGAGAGAGAGAGAGACAGAGAGAGAGAGAGAGAGGGAGAGAGAGAGAGAAAGAGAGAATCCCAAGCAGGCTCTGTGCTATCAGTGCAGAGTCCAACTTGGATCTTGATCTCACAAACTGTGAGATCACTGTGATCATGGACACACAGTTGGTTAAGGGCTTAACCAACTGAGCCACCCAGGTGCCCCAGGCTTCTTAATTTCTTTTGAGACTTGGCAAGTGTGCTGCTTTGCCTAGTTAACTCATGCCTTGGAACCTATGGCACTTGTATCTCTTAGGAGCTGTACACTCTTTCTAGACTTTCCCAGTTCCCCTCACCTACCCCTTCTTCTCACATATCTTTAATTTACTAAGTGCTGACTCTATGACAGGCAATTCGCTAAGCACTTTGGTGCATTATTTTTATCCCACCTTCAAAGCAGCTCTGTGGGTTAGGTAAAATAATGACTCCAGGCTTACAGTTGAGAAAACAATGTAAGGGCAGTTAGAAAACCTGTGCATGATCACTGCTAAGTTAAAGAGTCAGCATTTGAACCCAGGCTTCACTGACTGAAAAGCCAGTATAATTGACTTCCCTGATCATGTGCCATAGGGCTGAAACTTCTTTTATGAGATTCTAGGAAAAGAACAGCCAAATCTGTATATTTTGTCACTTATGCAACTTTAAGGACACTTGAGTTGCTAGAAGTGATTTAGGGTGGAGGACTAGGGTTAGGAAAATTATGATGAGTTATTGACATTCTTATAATGTGATGCTTCCCTCTTTCTATTGGATTGTTTCCTTTCTGGGACTTCTCTCAAAGGCTGAGACTATCCTGGTGCCTTGTTAAACTCTCTGGAGGCAAAAGATTACATGATTTTCAGGGGGCCAGACTTTTAATGAATTCTAGCAGGGATGGCCTTGAGTTAAATTTAGAAAAATCTAAAGTTTTATATCTTGGATGCCATCTCCAATTTTTGTTATTCTTTTCCTCTTTAAAATAAACCCATTAACAAAAGTGCTTTGAGCAAACGTTAATCAGGCCTTTGGACCTTCCTCTGGGCCCATCTTTGTGTGTCCTTATAAAATCTAGTTTTAGTGAGAACCTTGATAAGTCAGTTTAATTAGAGCCACTCACTCTTGATATCTGATCATCTTCGCTATCTGATCAGGTTCTTCATCCCCCAGGTGATGTCTGATCATCCTGGCCTGTTGTCAGCAAGAATCCCATTAGGTGGGTTTAGCCAGAACCCCTCTTATACCTCAGTAAGTTTTCATCCACTACCCCCCACTCTGTCCTTGGCTTTAAATTCCCAGTTGTCCATGCTCTACTTGGAGTCAAGCCCAGTCTCTCTTCCCCACTGTAGAATTCCATTGTGGTATTCCCTGTATCTATCATGATGGTCCTGAATAAAGTCTGCCTTCCCTTCTTTAACAAGACTCATTGAGTATTTTTTTCTTTAACAGTTATGGTGCCGTGACTCAGATAGGATCAGATTCATCATCTGGGCCCCTGGGTGACCTTAAGGCCACTTAGGACCTTAAGAATGCAACGTTGAAGTCTTTATCTTCCCTTCTGCCTGATAGGCTGGGGATCCTATGGAGAGTCTGACTCTGGAACCGGTGCTACAGACAGACATTGTTAAAGCTGGTAAGGACAGATTTTGACTTGTAAGATTCTGAGTATACTCTACAAGCTGATTTAGAGTCCCAGACAAACAGATCCTGGGGTATAGTCCTACATTTCTCTATTTGTAAGAAGATGAGTTGGAGTCCCAGGCTTCCTTGAAAGGTACCTGCTGAGCTAGAAGTCTCTTCTTTCTGGATCTCTTTCCTGAGAGGGGATTATTTCCTACCTCTCTGGGCTGGAAGTCTTTCTTCTTGGCTCTCTGTGAGGCCTCTCTGTTGTCCTCATTGGATTCTGCTTCTCCCATGGGAACGTCTCAGTTGACTGAAACCCCCTTCTTGTACCTCTATTAATTATGAGCTCTGCCAACTCATCTGCTTCTTTTCTTGTTAGCATGATTTTGCTGAGGACAATGTAGAGCTCCACTGGCCTCTTTGGAAAACCTGAGATCTCCCCAGACTGGCTCCTCTAAGGCCTCTCCTTCTCCATTGTGTCTCTCCTCCTTCCTCCTCTTACCATCTTCAGTATTCCCTCCTATGCCTTGAACCCTTTTATATGTTCCCCCTCACACCCCTTCTTCCTTTATTCCTCTGTCCAACCTTGCCAGACTTTTCCCTTCTCACCTTATCCTCTCAGCTCCCTACAGCCACTTGAATTTTAGGCCATCTATCCTCCCTCGGGGGCTCTCAGGAGACTCTGGGACCTCTAAAAGCAACCACCTGAGACTGAAAAGAGAAAAAAAAAGCTGGAACCAGAGATAGCTGTTTTGTCCACTCATATGTACACTGGAGATATCCAGACAGCTGCTAGATGTCTCTGTAGTCACCAGCCTAAAATTTAGTTTACATTCAGGGCAAAAGAAGATGTTAAGTCTTCTCCACAAATATTGACATACAGGTAACCTTAACTTGTCCATTTGCTGGAAATACAATACAGATAAAAACATAAAGTGGAGATAAACCAGTGAGTTTGTATTACTATGTTTTATTAACTTTAAGACTAAAATTTTAGAATGAAAGCTAAAAAAAAATCTCTATTTGAATATATGTTTATGTACATGTGTATGTATGTCTGTATGTTATTTACAAGTGATATTTTTCTATCTCCAGCTGGTATTACTAAATTAATTTATAAAATCCCCCAGATGAGTTCTACTCAAATTGGTTTAGAGGCAAGTGGGTACTTACCTAAATTAATTGCCTTAAAACTCTCAGATATAAAGAAACTAACCAATGTGTGTGTGTGTGTGTGTGTGTGTGTTTTAGGTTCACATGATCAGGGATATTCTTTGGTAAATAAAGCTACTTAAAAAATGGTTGGTAAAATTAAATAGGTGTGCCCTCAGAATTCTGAAGATTAATTACAATGTGGATATACAATTTTTCCTACCTAGATTTACCAGTCAAACAAGCTTATATTATCTCTACTATATGTTTAAAATTATAAAACTATAAATTTACCCTAAGAATAAAATGTACAATAAAAATAAATTGCTTGGTGCATGTCAACATGGCAGTAAAAAAAAAAAAAAAAAAAAAAAAAGGAAAAAAGGGGGGAAGAACCAAATGTTTAACTTTTAGATTCTTTGCTTCTGTGATTTGTTTGAAAGTTGCCTGATTTTCCAACAAGAAAAATAACTTACAATGATGACTAGCTTTGTTTAATGTCTCATGAAATTTTCATGAGCAACTCAAGCATAATTATTATTGAAGAGTTCATGAATAAACTTGTATCCCACTTACATCGTTTTAATTCACCTGTTCTTATAATTATGCTTTATAATATGTCTACTTAAAAATAGATGCAAAAATCTAAGATGTTATATATGAACCTAATGGTAACCATAAATCAAAAACCACTAGTAGATATGCAAATAATAAAGAGAAAGGAATCCAAGTATATCACTAAAAAACCCAGCAAACCATGAAAGAGAGCAAGAGAAGAAAGGATCAGAGAAAAACTACAAAAACAGCCACAAGACGAGTAACAAATGATGATAAATTCATGTCTATCAATACTTAATTTGAATGTAAATAGACTAAACACTCAATCAAAAGACATAGGCAGACAGAGTAGATAAAAAAAAAACAACAAGATCCATTTATAAGTCACCTATAAGATACTCATTTTAGAAATAAAGACACCTGCAAATTGAAACTGAGGGGATGGAGAGCATTTATCATGCAAATGGATGTCAAAAGAAAGCCAGGGTATCAATATTTATATTGAACAAGATAGACTCTAAAACAAAGACTGTAGAAAGAGACAAAGAAGGACACTGTATAATAATAAAGGGGAGAATCCAAGAAGATATAACAATTATAAATATTTATGCACCCAACATGAAAATACCCAAGTATATAAAACAGTTAATAACAAACATAAAGAAATTAATTGATAGTAATAAAATAATCGTAGGAGACTTTAACACCCCACTTATGTTGATGGACAAATCACCCAAACAGAAAATTAATAAGAGGGGTGCCTGGGTGCCTCAGTCAGTTAAACGTCCAATTTCTGCTCAGGTCATGATCTCACGGTTCCTGAGTCCAAACCCTGCGTTGGGCCCTGTGCTGACAGTTCAGAGCTTGTTTCAGATTCTGAGTCTCCCTCTCTCTCTGCCCCTCCCCCACTTGTGCTCTGTCTCTCTCTCTCTCAAAAATAAATATTTTAAAAAATTAAAGAAAATCAACAAGAAAACAGTGTTTTTGAATGACACACCGAACCAGATAGATTTAACAAATATATTCAGAGCATTGTAACCTAAAACAGCAAACTGCATATTCTTTTCAAGTGCACATGAAACATTGACCAGAATAGATCACATATTAGGCCATAAAACAAGCCTCAACAAATTCAAAAAGATCAAAGTCGTGGCGTGCATCTTTTCTGCCCACAATGCTATGAAACTAGAAATCAACCACAAGGAAAAATCTGGAAAGACTACAAATACATGGAGATTAAATGACATGCTACTAAAAAATTAATGGGTCACCAAGAAATCAAAGAAGAAATAAAAAAGTACATGGAAATAAATGAAAATGAAAATGCAGTGGTCCAGAACCTTTAGGATGCAGCAAAAGCTGTTCTATGAGGGAAGTTTATAGCAATACAGACATACCTTAAGAAGCCAGAAAAATCTCAAATAAACCTTACACCTAAAGGAGCTAGAAAAAGAATAACAAACAAAACCCCAAACCAACAGAAAGAAGGAAATAATTAGAGCAGAAATAAAGATTAAAGCAGAGATAAATGATATAGAAACTAAAAAATCAGTAGAACAGATAAATGAAACCAGGAGCTGGTTCTTGAAAAGATCAACAAAGTTGATAAACCTCTAGCCAGACTCATCAGAGAGAGAGAGAGAGAGAGAGAGAGAGAGAGAGAGGACTCAAACAAAATCACAAATGAAAGAGGAAAAATAGCAACCAACACCACAGAAATACAAACAATTGTAAGAGAATATTATGAAAAACTATATGCCAACAAATTAGACAACCTAGACAAGATAGATACATTCCTAGTAACATATAACCTACCAAAACTGAAGCAAGAAGTAGAAAATCTGAGCAGACCAATTACTAGGAGAGATTGAATCAGTAATAAAAAAAATTCCCAACAGACAAAAGTCCAGGACCAGACGGCTTCATGGGCGAATTCTACCAAATATTTAAAGAAGAGTTAATACCTACTCTTCTCAAACTATTCCAAACAATAGAAGAAAGAAATTTCCAAATTCATTCTATGAGGCCAATATCACCCTGATACCAAAACCAGATAAAGACATCACACACACACACACACACACACACACACACACACACACACAAAGAGAACTACAGGACAATATCTCTGATGAACATAAATGCAGAAATCATCAACAAAATACTAGCAAACTGAATCCAACAATACATTAAAAAAATCATTTACCACACTCAAGTGGGATTTATTCCTGGGTTGCAAGGGTGGCTCATTATTTGCAAATCAATCGAGGTGATACATCACATTAATAGAATAAAGGATAAAAACCATATTATCATTTCAGTAGGTGCTGAAAAATTATTTGACAAAGTACAGCATCCATGTATGATAAAAACCCTCAACAAAGTAGGTTCAGAGGGAACATACCTCAACATAATAAAGGCCCTCCATGAAAAACCCACATTTAACATCATCTTCAATGGTGAGAAACTGAAAGCTTTTCCCCTAAGATCAGGAACAAGACAAAGATGTCCTCTTTTACTACTTTTACTCAACATAGTACTGGAAGTCCTAGCCACAGCAATCAGACAACTAAAAGAAATAAAAGGCATCCAAATTGGCAAGAAAGAAGTAGTAGTTTCGCTATTTGCGGATGACATGATACTATATATAGAAAACTTGAAAGACTCCAACAAACTACTAGAATGGATAAATGAATAAAGTTGCAGGATACAAAATCAATGTGCAGAAGTCTGTTGCATTTCTGTACACTAAACATGAAGCATCAGAAAGAGAAATTAAGAAAACGATCCCATTTATAATTGCACCAAAAATAATAAGACATCCTAACCAAAGAGGTGGAAGACCTGTACACTCAAAACTATAAAACACTGATGAGAGAAGTTGAATATGACACAAAGAAATGGAAAGACCTTCCATGCTCATGGATTGGGGGAACAAATATTGGTAGAATGTCTATACTACCCAAAACAATCTACAGATCTAATTCAATCCCTACCAAAATACCAACAGCATTTTTCACAGAATTAGAACAAACAATCCTAAAATTGTATGGACCCACAAAAGACCCCAAATAGCCAAAGCAATCTTGAAAAAGAATAAAACTGGAGGTATCACAGTCTGAGACTTCAAGTTATATTGCAAAGCTATAGTAATCAAAACAGTATGCTACTGACACAAACACAGACACATAGATCAATGGAATAGAAAACTCAGAAATAAGCCCACAATTATGTGGTCAGTTAATCTTTGACAAAGCAGAAAACAATATCCAATGGGAAAAAGACAGTCTCTTCTGCAAATGGTTTTGGGGAAACTGGTCAGCCACATGCAAAAAATGAAACTGGACTGTTATTTACACCATACACAAAAATAAACTCAAAATGGATTAAAGGCCTAAATGTGAGATCTGAAACCATAGAAATCCTAGAAGAGAGTACAGGTAGTAATGTCTCTGACATCAGCCATAGCAACATTTTTCTATATATGTCTTCTGAGGCAAGGGAAACAAAAGCAAAAATAAACTTTTGGGACTGTATCAAAATAAAAGTTTCTGCACAGCAAAAGAAACAATCAACAGAACTAAAAGGCAACCTACTGAATGGAGAAGATATATGCAAATGACATATCTAATAAAGGGTTAGTATCTAAAATGTATAAAGAAATTATACAACTCAACAACCCCAGAACAAATAATCCAATTAAAAAATGGGCAGAAGACATAAACAGACATTTCTCCAAAAAAGACATCCAGATGGCTAGCACATGAAAAGATGTTCAACATTACTCATCATCAGGGAAATGCAAATCAAACCCACAAAGAGATATCACCTCACACCTGTCAGAATGGCTAAAATAAGAAGGAAGTGTTGGTGAGGATGGAGAAAAAGGAACCCTCTTGCACTGTTGGTGGGAATGCAAACTGGTGTAGCCACTGTGGAAAACAGAATGGAGGTTCCTCAAAAATTTAGAAATAGAACTATCTTATGATCCAGTAATTGCACTACTGGGTATTCCCCCCCTCCCCCAATCACAAAAACATGAATTTAAAGGGATACATGCATCCCTATGTTTATAGCAACATTATTTACAATAACCATATTATGAAAGCAGCCCAAGTGTCCATTGATAGATGAATGGATAAAGAAGATGAGATGTGCATATATAATGGTATATTATTCCACAATAAAAAAGAATGAAATCTTGATATTTGCAATGACATAGATGGAGCTAGAGAGTATAATGCTAAGTGAAATAAGTCTGTCAGAGAAAAACAAATACCATATGATTTCACTCATATGTGGAATATAAGAAACAAAACAAACGAGTAAAGAAAAAAAAGTGAGAGAGACAAACCAAGAAACAGACTCTTAACTATAGAGAAAAAACTGGTGGTTATGGCAGGGAGAGGGGGAGGTTAAATAGGTGATGGGGATTAGGGAGTACACTTGTGATGAGCACCAGGTATGCAAGTGTTGAATCACTATATTGTACACCTGAAACTAATATAACCCTAATTTAATTCCTATACTGGAATTAAAAAAACATAGTTGTGGGGTGCCTGGGTGGCTCAGTTGTTTAAGCGGCCAACTTTGGCTCATCATGATCTCAGTCTCGGTGTCAGTTCAAACCTTGTGTTGGGCTCTGTGGTGACAGTTTAGAGCCTGGAGGCTGCTTCTGATTCTGTGTCTCCCTCTCTCTCTGCCCCTTCCCTGCTCATACTCTGTCTCTCTCTTTTCCTCCCCCCGCCCCACCAAAAAAAAAAAAAAATAGTTGCAAAAATCTTTTTGATAACTTGAAACCTTAACACTATACTAAGTTTAGTTAAATTATAGACATTCATTGAATATCTAGATCACTTCCAAGTAAGATACAATATTAAAACAGTTAATTGCCAAACCTAAGTTTATCTACTTTTGGCATCTTGTTTTTATGCAGAATACAAAAGCTAGATATATTTGAGTCTGTCAATAAACCTGAAAAATTGTACTGGGAGAAAGATACACCTCTAGAGAATTACGAAATAATTTATTCATAAATTTGCTACAGAATGATAGTATGTGGCAGACAGTTCACAACAGCCTGATTCCTGGTTTTCACTGAAAACTAGGGTTACTGATGGTTAAAAATTCTAATCCATACTGTGTAAATGAATCTACTAGAAATAATAAAAGTTAAGAAAAAAGAAACTCTGTGTGCAAAGAAAGATGTATTTTTGATAAGTGAAAATATGAAGTATGTGTTTTTGCTAAAGGAAAAAGAAATTTTGTTCTAAAGTAGAATGACTAATTGTTCCAGACTTAAAATAGGAAAGAGTAGGACAAAAACTGAATGAATATTAAAATAAATTTTTAAAGAAGGTTTATGGAAAAGGAATCTTGGAAAAAAGAATTTTTTTCTTGGGTGATCAGTACTTGCCAAGATTGGTTGGATTTATTTATATGTTTTTTTTTTTTTTAATTAGGCTTAACATTACTAACTAATCCAATAATACAAAATTAGAACTTGATTTTCTCTCTCTGTTAAAACAACAAAATTTTCTTAGATTACCAGTCTGCTCTTAATAAAACACTGTAAAAATTTTTTTTCCCTTACTTATTAAGTCCTCTGCCTGGGAAATCAGGATTTTGTGTCTTAAAATAATTTCCCGTGCTTCATGTTGTCTTTATCAGGTCTTTGGTTACTTAAGAAAGCCAAGTATTCTCAATATTAAAAGAGGTATGATTTTTTAATTTTTTTAATGTTTTATTTATTTCTGAGACAGAGACAGAGCATGAGTGGGGGAGGGGCAGAGAGAGAGGGAGACACAGAATCCGAAGCAGACTCCAGGCTCTGAGCTGTCAGCACAGAGCCCGACGTGGGGCTCGAACTCACAAGCCCTGAGATCATGACCTGAGCCAAAGTCTGTCGCTCAACTGACTGAGCCACCCAGGTGCCCCAGAAAGAGGTATGATTTTTTAAAATAACTATGTAACTTTCTGTATTTGCCTTTGAAATCTTTTAATTGTCACTTTGGTTGAATGAGTAAGTAAGTATTGTTTCAATGTGACTTGTGATCCTGAGTGGTCATGTGTTCAAACCTTTTGACATTTTTGACAATTTTCCAAAATCAAATGCTAAATGGAATCTTTGTTACTTCAAACTAACTTTGAGATTTCCTAGAGCACTCCTGGAAAGTCTCAAAGGATTTGTCTCTTACTTTGTAAAAGAGAGACGTTAAACTAATTAGGATTATTTGGTATGTTAAATTATGTGGGAAGCATTGTCAAATTGGAAGTGATTCCATGTGAATCTTCATAGGTTATATGTGTATGGATATATGTTACTAAATTGTGTGAAGGTCTTAGAAATTTGCAGTACTCTCATTGTCCAGTTATTATTTTAAAATGTTGTATGCCATAGAAATAACTGTTTTTCCTTATCAAATGAACTCTCATCAGAACTTTAACCATGGCTATTTTATGTCTTACTATTCATAGATAGTTACTGTCTTACTCTGATTCTTTGAAGGGATTTATAACTATAGATATGGTTATAGCTGTAGCTATTGACCTATTAACTGTATGTCAGAATGCTCCATGATGGCATCACTTGAATAGTTTTGAGACTATGCCATTGTACTGAGAATTTACTGATCTAATGAAAAAAAGCTGATGGATTCATAAAATGCTGACCTAAGATCACACAGAACAAGAATTAATTCATGGGATTATATCAACTCATGAGAATGATTATAAGTTTTCTATGAATTTTTGTTTGAAACATTCACTGCTGGCTCCTTAATATTTTCCAGATTTAGAAAAGCCTTTCCCCCTTTTTCTTTTAAAGTAAACTTGCAGAAGTTTGGTAAATTACACCTTTGTAAACAGAATTGAAACATTTATCTTTTCTTTGTACTTGATCCCTTCAGAATGTGGAAACTCTTAGCATTCTTATTTTCATGACAATATAGTTATTTGCATAAGTTTAATAAGAATCTGTTCTTGTAATAAGACACAATTAGAAACATTGGTTATATTAGCAAGGCTTTGACTGGAATGTTATATTTGAGAATGATGTGCATCAGATCAGGTATGACCCAACAGCTTTAAGGAAATAAGGTTGACTCTAAGGAGCCAATGCTTATAAGGCTCCCCCTTAGAAAATCTGGACTGTGTCTGGCTTACATCATTCCCCACCTTACAGATGAGTAAGGAAGGTCACTTCTTGGCAGATCCAGGAATCTTAGGATATTTGGGAGGTACTGAGAAGAGAGGAATGCCCCCAAATCAGTAGATATTGCAAGCAAAATATGGTAGTGAAGTCGTAGCTTGGCTTCCTAGCCTTGAGAGGCTTTTCAAAGTCCAATCTATAATTTCCAGTGAAAAGTTCCAGCAAAGCAAACCAAAAAGTGGGCTCTTGCTTCACTTGTGTAAATAATCAGGCCAAGATTACTTACACAGACCAGACTTACTTCACAAACAAATTAGTCTTGCTTTGATTACCTTTGAAATCAAGAAATGGGGTGATTATAGAAAGAATTTGTTTTTTATTTTGGTGGAGAACTATAGTGTACCCTTGTGGGCTCTGTCTTGCACGTTTTGCCAAATCTTACTAAGTCCTGAATTCTTTCATTTTGCTCCAATATCTGATTACAACTCTCCAAATTAGTTTCTAATTATTCTCCTTTCTGATTTGGAGTTAAGACTGCCCTTTTCTGGAATTAAAATAAAAACTAAAATGCAGGAGGAGGAGGAGGAGGGGGGCAGGGGGAGAAGAAAAAAGAACGCCATTTTCCAGAAGTCCTTCGAGCTAAAGCTGGATGACTTGATATAGACTTAAAAAAAAAATGGCCACAACAGATTATGTATGGGCAACCTTCATGCCTTCTGTTGTGTGGACCATTCACAAAGCAAAGTTCACTGGGACACCTGATGCCATCACCAAAGGCATTCAAACGGCAAATCAGGAATATTGATCAGATGGCCACTGCCATCCTTACTCTACCTTCTAGAGATGCTTCAAGCTCAAGCCTAAAATCTGAACTGATTGCCCTCTGGACTCAGAAACTGGGTTTCTAACAAACTTTGTTTTTCCTTTAGTTTCCTAGAAACTCCCCTCATTAAATGCCTGACTACTAGCACCACCCAGCAAAGTGTCATTATATTTATATATATCTATACCACCTATTCAAACCCCTGAACAAATCTCAAGGACTTGTGGCCATGACCTGTGCTATTGGAAGGAAAATTGATCAGATAAAATCATTCACTTGCTGTAATAGGGTTATTCTTCTGGGCATAAAAGAGCACTTTAAGGGGCAAACAATCTTAACCCAAAGCATGCCTGAATAATGGTGGGACTTAGACATCAGAGGCAGAGGTAGTTAGAGGTTGGTCCACCTTCCTGGTGACACTTAGGTCAGATCTCTTCTGTCTTCCCACCAAGATGGCTCCCTCTCAACCCAAACTCTTTGCATCTGCCGTTCCTTTGGCCAAGACTTTGCCTCTCACCCCTATTGCTTTGTCTAGCTAATGTTCAATCATCCTTTAGATCTCAGTGGAAGCATTGCTTTCTCAGGGAAGCTCTCGCTGACTTCTCTAAATCAGATTTTTCCTAACTTATCAAAGCACCGTGACCACTCCTTCTTAGCACTTGTCACAGCCTCAGTTTTTCATGTAGTTATGTGGTTATTTGATTGTTGACAGACTCCTCCACTAGATACCAAGTTTCAAGAGGATTTGAGTGATGCCTGTTCTTGGAAATTTGTATCTGTAGCACATGGCACCTTACCTGGTACGTGGTGGGCCCACCCTAAATAGTTGTTGAATGAACGGACTTGGGACTTTCAATGACTTTAGGCATTTCCCTTTCTACTGCCTCCACCCCCATCTCATACTAGAGGGGCCAAAGATATACATCATTATCCATCTATGGAAGCATATTAATGTAAAATAGTAGAGCAAAGCAAAAGACATTAAATAGCCTCTCCTTTCTTATTCTTTCAACGTATTCCTTTTTCAATGTTCTATATCAACACAGTTGATACATGTTCTGCATGCACATGTGTGTGTCTCCCTGACATGGAGCTTTTACTAAGCTTATCATAATATTCCTTGGCATTCACTTGGGAATAATGCAAGATAAGCATACTATGACCAACCTTGTAGGGCTGAGCTCGCTGTTTGAGGCCCACAGCATTAGGACAGAGGACTCCTCAGAAACTGATTAGCATGACTTGGACCACTGAATTCAGTAGGACTCCCTACCTACCCAAGTAAAGATTAGTTTGGACTGGTTCTGTTTTTGCATTGGAAAAAGAATTTTCCAGGCTTTGTAGATAAGATCTTGGTCATTGAAAAGGCTTTTTACCTTTTTTCTATGCCCTGAAGGCCATGATGGTCACATATGGTCATTGCTAGGTCCACCTCACCCTGGGAGGTCTTTCTAAAAGCTGAAAGACAACACTCTGGCCTCAGACCAAATGTGGCGTGGAAGTGGCCTGGCTTCTTGGCAGTTTCTCTGTCCCACTGACAGCAGCCCAGTTTGTAGAGGCATCTGGTATCAGGAATATCCTGAGCTCGGGTCCTGGGAAAATTTTTCTCTGTGGCTTTTGCAGAAAAAAAAAAAAAAAAAAAATTTAAGGACCCTGTGTGTGTTACATATTATATGTCAAATATTTTCAAAAACCTTAGAACTAACCAAAATAGATTTTATTCTAGAAATATTATCTGTCATTTATAATGGAGACTTTTTATAACTTTTAAGGTTGAGATTACATCACATTTTTTCTAACGGCAGTTATTTTGGAAGACTGGGGATGGGAAAGCAGATCATAATGTAAATTGTGTGGGTAGACACTTTCCATGTGGTTTAATATGAAGTTTTAGGAGTCAGGATCTGGGATCTTCAGTCCAAATAGATTTCATTCTTCATGCAAGGAGCGCGCAAAAGAAAAGAACAGTGATAATAATAGTGGTTAAGTGTGTCAACTCCGGTGTCGGTCAAAATCTCAGGTTGTTAGCTATGCGACTCCCACACAATTACCTCTCTGCAAGCTGGTAAGGGTAATTTCCACTTTGCAGAGTTGTAAGGGCTATTTGCTATAATATATGTAAAGTGCTTAACATGCATTAAGTGTCAGATAAATGATGAATTTTATTATAATCATTATTCCTGCCATATGTCCAAACCATACTTGACACTTCTGGGCAGTAACCTTAAGGTGGTGAGAGGAATCCGGATTGTGGTTTCTAGATGGCAAGAAGGGTGCAGCGATTCGAGAAGCAGAGGCAGAAGCCATTCTGGAGTAGGTGCCTCTGATCTCTATTACTAGCAATCCCATTCAGGAACCATTTGTAGTTTATAACAGACTTTATCCTCCCCCCGCCCCTCCTCAACATTTTATGTTTTTATACAAAAACATGTGGGGTAGATGATGTTAGCCTAGTTCTTAGATAAGTAAGTGACTAGCCCAGGGAAGTTAAGTGACTCACCTAAAGTTGCATGGCTAATAAGTGACCGAATTGCAAAACAGGACCTAAATTCGGGTCTTCTAATGCCTAATTCAGGGGTTCTTTCTATATACCAGAGCAGTAAAATTCAACCAATATTCCTATCAGAAGTTTAAAGCTTTTGATGCTAGCCTGTTACGATGCTAGTTTGTTAGCCTGGCATAGTAGTTTGAAACTTTTAGGTGATCTCCTTTACCTGTTCCCCATGACCACCCTGGAAGACATGTATTTCTTTAGATGAGAAGATATGGATGTTTAGGGGCTCACAGAGACTGTCCAGATTCACTGGGCCAAGTTGGGGGGTGGGGCTGGTGATGGTACAAACCAGGCCTGCCCCCATCAAGAGCCCCTCTATTGCCAGCACAGGAGCAAGCACGCACTAAACTCTCAGTGAGTGTGAGTTGAACAGTCATCACTAACAGTCCACAGTTACATGCGTTTTCTCATTTAACCCTCAAAACAACCCACCAGGATCTAGAGACTCACAAGCTGGGGAATGCTCTCTCTGAGTCTAATGTCCATGCTCAACACTGCACATACTCTTTTTTGATTAACGAGGTCAGGCTTGCTGATTCTTAATGTGGTGCCCTTTCTGGTACTAACTGGTTCCAGTGTAGGCCAATAAAAACCAAGATTCTAAATCAAACACAAAACAAACCAACCAACTGATAGATCCCTGGAAACAACCAAGAGGCAAGAACAGAGATAAATGAGATTTGGGTAGCTCTTGCACAGCCCTCCTCCTTGTAACTGTAGTCAGTATACAGCACATTCTCCCACAGCAGCCCCCACCCTCAGCCTGGAAACAAAAATAGAACACTCCACCACGGCCCACATTGGAATGTATGGCCTGAAGAAACTCAATGGTCTTAAATTCATTTGTGTTAAAGAAGGACAATGCTTTTTAAAGGTAGTATGCTTTTGATCCCTGACTGCAAATAAGCACCTTGGATCCAGCTTAACCTCTTCCTGTCTTATCTGTGGCTCCTTCCCTTTCCCCTCTGGTATAGCTATGGGCCACAAATTCTTTGTCTTGTGTCAAAGACCTTTCAAGCACTCATCCTGAACCATCAAAGATCCCTTAATTTCCTTTTATCCTCTATAAACACCAATTTATTGTTCTATCTCTTGTATAGCTTGATTCAGGGGAAAGCTGGGATCTTAAATATTTCAGAGAGTGATGGAAGCATTAGTACAGCCACTGAATTGACCCTTGGAGCAAAAGAGAAAAAAAAAAGTTTGGTTTCAGAATTATAAGAATTACTTCTTTTTTTTTTTTCTAATGTTTCCCTCCCTCAGACAACTGCCCCTCCCTCTGCCTGCATCTCACCAGCACCTGCCCTGGGCTCAGCAGGGTGGCGGGGGTGGGGGGGGGGCTCCCAACTTTTCCGTTCAGAAGGGAGGGTCTTAATTAAGAATTGTGAGAATTTTTTTCATTGTACCGTGTACCAACCAGCTGAGCGGCACATCAGCTGGGCGGTTCACAGCTGTGAACAACACAGACATATTTGCTGCCGGAGAGGAAGGAGCTGGAAGACAAGAAGTGTTATAGGCAGGAACAGAAAGAGCTGGCAGGCAAAAGTGACAAACCATTGACCTGAAATGCACTGAGAATCTTTGTATCTGAGAAGCAAACAGCAGGGTCGAAGATGGCCTAGGAGAGGACTTGTCTTCCTTTTGACCATGGACTGGAGCAAAGCTATTCTTTTCCTGCTCCATGAGTAGTTAAGGGGAAAAAGAACAACCACTGGCCTGGCTACTGACAAGCCAATGAAATATGCTGGGTTTAACCCGTGTTCTTTCTTAGCAAGGCAGTTAGTGGGTGCCTGCTGGTTCTCTTAACTTCTCAGAGCCTCTGAGCACTAGATAGCACAGTCCTTCCAGCCCTTGAAGATGATCTCAAGTTTCAGTGCTTTACAGAAGGTAGCATGGTGTAAAGCAGGGCTTCTCAAATCTTACTTAGCCTGCATCACAGTTGTCTGGGGGGCTTCCTAAACAGAGATTGTTGGGCCCCACAGCACAGTTTCAGATTCCGTGGGTCTGGGGTATGGCTCCAGAACTTACATTTCTGCAGATTCTCAGCTGATACTGATGCACTGGTCTGGGGACCATGCTTTAAGAATGGTTGGTCTAGAGAAAAAACAGGGACCTGTAGGCAGACAGGGATTCTGGTCCCAGTTCTGCCACTTTCTGTGTGCCTTTGAGTAGACACTTCTTTAGGCTTTGTCTCTTTTCATCTAGTAGGGCAAATAATGGAGGATAATGCTAGTGTGGTTAGATATATGGACTGTGTTCAACTCTGGACCTGCCACTGACCACTGGTGTGACCTTAGACAGACTGCTTCACCTTTGAATCCCTCAGTTTGTTCACCCTGAAAGTGAGGGTCATAGCTGTTGACCACCTAGAATTGCTGTGAGCTTTGTGAAAATAAGTCAAAAGAGTCACAGCAGTGACTAGCACATGGTAAATGTGATAAAAATATGCACTCTTGTCACTTTTTGTAGTTGTGTGACTTACAGGAGATGAAGAATATGAAGTGCCAAATGTCACGTCAGGCATATAGGAAATGCACAGTAAATGTCAATCGATTTCCTCTCCTCACTCCGAAACAGGGAAGTCAGAGCTGGAAGCGCTGACTGAAAGAATGTCCTCTAAGTGGAGATCTCAGTAGGAGGCGTGGCCAAAAAAAAAGACACCAGCATGAGGATTTTAGCTGTTAGCGAAGCAGAATGTGCCAGATGCCTCCTCATTTCAAGGTGTCTATGCCGATAGAGCCTTCCTTTGAGCAAAGATCAGCAGCTTGGGAGATGGAGCCAGTTGATGTCTGGCACTCGTAAGTGTGGGCAAGCCTCGAGGAACTCCCAGCAAGGTGGTGGATGGCTAGCATTCCATTTCCTTCTGAGGGCTGGGACCACCTAAGTGTGGCTCAGAACACAGAGACTTCAGGCTGGTGGTACTCAGCCTGATCCATTTACTTCTTTGTCTTCATTATACAGCTCAAGGCAACGCTGCAATCATTCTGGAGCGAACTGCCGAGCTCTAAGACGGTTGTAGCCTTTTATTTTACTTTCTGTCCATATTGTCTTGTAGTGGTCTGTGGATAAAGGGCAGGGTGAAAGGTTAGATAAAATTGTCCGCCAAACCTATTGTATCCAGTAAGAATGTAGTGAGCTGCTTTAGGATAAAACATTCAAATACGTTTTGGCTGCATATTAATAACTCCCTTTTGGATGTTTTTGATTCCAAATAGTATACTAAAGGCCTTGAGAAGTCCTGCAGTAAAAAAATAATGAGTTTCATTCTTAGCAGTTCTCAAATTGTTTGTCCATGGAAACGTTTTTCTTTTAAACAAGTAATATTTCTTAACATCTCTTAAAATGTACTGTGGCAAATTGTGGAATAGGGAGAAATTTAAGTGTCTAGATGTGAAACTATTTAAACATTGAGGGCTACTGATCCCTTGGGAAAATAGGTTAAAGGCCATATGTTAGTCTTCTACCCCTTTAGTTTATTGCTAGACCCATACTAAGCTCTTGTCAAGTGCTGGCTCTCCAAATATCACCGACGCAATCTGTTGATGTGACAAAGCTGTGTTTATTGTTTATTGTGGTAAGGCAGATGGCCACCTAGACAGAGTCTGGGCAATGTCTCCCAGGGGAAGGGGCAAGGTTAGATGTTATTGCAAATTGGATTTTTGGTTTAAAGTCATCTTCTAATGAGGGACCTTGATTGGGTAAGGATAATGGTACAATAGTTTAGGATTAGAAACAGCAAGACAAAGATTTTTGAGTTGAGGGATTTGAAGATCTTTAGGGTGTTAACTGTCTGTTGATGCTTCTTATTGAAGAAGTGAAGGGTCTTTTGGGGAAGTTCCTATAATGAACAGGCAAGTTATTTGCCTGGACAAAATCACCTGGATTAGAAAAGATATCATAATGAAGACAATGGAGTAGTAAAATCCTGTTAATGTATTGTAGAAAGTGTGTGTTTATGTGTGTGGTGTATTTGGGGGAGGAGGAGGGTTAGATAGTTCCAGTCCTCAGTCCTCAGTTTCTAAGCTGTGTACATGACATAGATGGTTTCCACTCTCACTCTTCATTCCTGAACTTATTACATTGATCTTGAATACTTACCTATTTTATTTTATATATTTCCTCCAGGCCAGACTGCAACAGGATATAAACCTGGGGATATTATTTGTGTGGGATTCTATAACTTCATAACTGTTGAGTTGCTATTGTGTGCCAAGATTCCCACCTTCTGCCTCCTCCCTCCCCAACACACTTTTGAATGTGTATTGTGTCAATGCACAGAGATGAACCTTAGATCACTCAGAGCTGAGAAACTTCTCTTCAGGATGGTCACATCTGGAGACATATTTGACAGGAATGGCATCCATTCCTTTGTTGGATTTCAGCATATTTTAGAGCAAGGATAGAGGACAACTTTGAAATGATGAGGTAGGCCTTTGTTAGTTTTCTGAGGATAGAACCTCCTAGAAGTGGTGAATTCTTGATAATGACCATGATGGAGGATGCATTGACATGGACTGCTTTCCATTTACTTAGGAAATTCACATGTCTTTAAGATATCTCTTATTTTACAAATAGAAAATAAGAGGTGTTATGATCTCTCAAGGTTTATATTACATTTTAAGAAAAAATGATGAATTTGCTCTCCACAGGGTCAGAGGGCAGACTAAGCATAGATTGAACTGATATCTTTAATAACAATGAAGTTATATTCTATGAATTAAATATGAGTTAAAAAAATTCAACCTCCAATTCAACCCCAAATCTCAATTTAATTTACAACTCAGGCAATATTTTGTAGGACATTATTTTACCTTTTCCATTGGTAAGCTGTTTTTATTTCCTGGTATTTGATATTATTTTGAAAAAAGGAATATTTGGGGCTAATGGCACAGTGGCTTTGAAAGCACAGGAATGTTGCTGCCTTACATGCTACTTAATCTCCTCTGTTAAAAGTTGATATAATTTGGGGCTTTTGGCTGGCTCAGTTGGTAGAGCATGTGACTCTTAATCTAGGGGTCTTGAGTTCAAGCCCCATATTGGGCCTGGAGCCTAGTTAAAATAAATAAAATAATAAAAAATTATTTTTAAAAAGTTGATATAATTCTACTGCATAAACAAAAAAGACATGTCTAAGGTCTTGGAAAGTAAAAATTTAGTATTAACTTTAATAGACAAATACTAGTTGAATAAACGTAGGCCTAGTTTAGATGGCAAGAACTACCTGAATTCATGAAAAACCTGAAATACAGATCATCTTATTTTTTTTAAAGGACATATAGTAAATGAAGATAGTTCAGTCCAATAATATATACTTATTAAAGTCCATACCAATTACAGCATTATGCTAGATCCTGGGAATCCGGTAACCCAGGGGCAGTATCAGTCCCTGGCCTTGAGGTCATTGTCTAGAAGGGAAAGCTGAGGTAAAAACATGTGAGTCAGAATATAGCAGGTGCTGTGGTAGAGAAGGCACAAAATGCTGGGAGTCAGTGAAAGGTTTCTACAGGAGATAATGTATTAGTTACGTATTGCTGTATAACAATTACGCCAAATGTAATACCTTTAAACAATAAAATTTTACCATCTCATATAGTTTCTGACAGTCGAGAAACCTGGAGAGGCTTAACTTATGGTTCTGGCTCAGCGTCTCTTGTGAAGTTGCCATCATGATGTTGGGCAGAGATGCTGTCATCTGAAGGCTTGACTGGGGAGAATCCATTTTCAAAATGGCTATTGGCAGGAGGCTTTAGTTCTCTGCCACAGGGGTGTCTTCACAGGGCTACTCATGACATTGTCTCTAACCTATCCCAGAGTGAGGGATCTAAGTGAGTGAAAGCCAAAAGCTACAATGTCTTTTATAACCTAGCCTCAGGAGTGACATTCTTCACTTCCTCCTTATTCTGTTGATCATACAGATCAACTCTGATATAATATGGGAGAAGACTATGCAAGGGTGTAAGGCAGGGACCATTGGGAGCCATCTTGGACACTGGCTACCATAGATATTACCTAACCCTAGTAGAAGTTCCCAAGAAATATACTTTAATAAACGGTGATTTTAAATAGATTTTAGTTAACTGGTAGCCTTAACTGGTATTCTTTAGCTGAAATATAAATGTCTGTACATAAAAGGAGAATAATAATGGTAGCCAATATTTATTGAACTCTTTCTGTGTGGCAAGCACTGTCAAAGTACTTTCCATGTATCATGAGAGAGAGTACAGCTTAGTGTTTAAGCATCTGGATTCTAGAGCTACATAGGATTTTTTAAAAAATATTGATTTGTTGTGCCAGATTACTTAACCCTTTTGTGCCTTGGTTTTCTTATCTATAAGTAAAAGGAATAGTATGTCCCTCATAGGATTGTCTTGAGGATAAAGTAAGCCAAGCCACCAGGGTCTCTCCTAATTGCTGCCACACTTATGTTCAGAAACAGATTTTTAAATTACTTTATTTCTTTATTCTTTACCCATGGGAGATGCAAGGGATAGGCATCACATTGGACTGACGCAGTGGGAAGCAAGGAAATCTGAGTTCAGAGTTGGATGTCCTCCACAAAACAGGCTGGTCAACTCCAATGATGCCAGTCAGCTAGGCTGGGTTTCAAGTTGTTAGTGCACTGATATGTTCACTCCTTCTGGAAAAATGAAAAAAACAATGTGGGTCACTCTCTGGACTACTGGGCAAGTATTTGCTCCCTAGGGGAGGCAGATCTGCTTACTGGCTTGGAATAACCCATGCTTTTTCTGTGGAACACCAAAGGCTGGCCAACAGGCCACCCCATGGTGTCCCTCTGACCTCATGCCCTATGACTGAGGACATTCTTTCTTCTTTGCCCTGGCACCCTTTGAAGTCCCACCTGCTATTCTCATCTGGTTTAATCTGGTTTAATCTGGCTCTTGTCATTTTTATCTCCTTAACATTGCTCAAAATGTCCCTGCAGGACCCTCCCTCCTCAACTATTTCTATCTTTAGAAAATAGAAACTTGGATACAAGAGCTGGCTTTTCCTCAGCTAGGTCATCTGCCTAAAGCCTTCCCAGGTTATTGTGGGCATATCATTGTATTCATATATCATTGCTCTGGACTGTGAAAACAGCTTTTCACCAACTAAATCACCAAAAGCCCCAGACAAGTTTATCTGAATTTGTAAAGGTCTCTGGGAGGGTTTTATTTCCTTTTCTTGTATACAGTTACTTAGAAATAAATGGTAGGGACTTACAATGGCAATGTGATAAAAACTATGTTCAGAATGGTGCCACCCCCTCCTATGGGAATAATACTGGTAAGTCCTTTTAAAATGTACAAGAGAAACACCAACTACTCACCAGGGCTTACTCTTTAAATAAGAACAGAGTAAGAACTTCGTTAGTTAAAGCAAACCCTCATTAGCTGAGAACCGTCTATTAGGTTCCTGTATTTACCTTTCCACGATGAAAGGCAAGACTTGCCATCACCAAGATAAAGGACTTGCCAGAAATTTGAGCAGTCTCCACCTTTTCCTGGACAGTTGTCACCTTGGCCTCAGTTCTTGCCTGGCTGGTGACACAGCATCTGTAGTCCTACTGTCCACAGCTGGGATAGGTGGGGATGGGGGTCCAGGAGGCACAAGCAACTCCTGTTCCACATCTGCTCAGCCCTCTCCTGTCCTTGTTGAAAACTTTTTTCAAACTCGGTGTCCTTAGAGAAATCTGTTTAAAATCAATCTCTGGCCAACCCCTTTCTGTGTCCTCACAGTCAACCATCCATCCAGTCTAGCCACTGCCTCTGGATATGTTTTTTCATAAACAAATGCAAACATGCATCTCTGCAAAGAGAATATAAAGACACGAGAGTGTAAGTCCATCTTATTGCCTTAGGAACCAAAGAAATTAAAGGAATGACCCCATTCCGAGACTTTACACTGTTGCAAGTTATGGGCATGCTCAGGATAGTAGCTTTGAAGTAGAGCAAATCAGTTCCAGATCTGCCCCTTAGTAGAAGTGCTATTCAGCTGCCTCGAGCCTCATTTTCTTTACAGCTAACATGCAAATAATGATAAGCAACTTAGAATTGTCGTGAAGATTTGGAGACCATATAAAGCATCTAGGAAGTGCCTGGCACATGTAAGCACTCAATATTCCACCTATTATCATAATTATTTAAAAAAATCCCTCTACACTCAAGGCTTCTGGAAAGGTTGGACTGCTGATACCTCACTATATCTTCATTGCCATAGCTAGTAATACAGCCCCATTTTATACATGATTATTATTAACTCACATTTTAGATGTGAAAACTGAGCCTAAAGAGTTCAAGTGATTCAACCAAAGTTGTGTTTTGTCAGAGTGGGCCTCAAATGGATTTCCTCAAATTCTGACTGAGCACAAATCTCAGGGTTCAACATTAAATGATAGTTATCTTTAGCAAGGCAGATGGGTGGGTAAAAACAACAACAATGAAACTATCACCAAATGTAGTGAGCACTATAAAGATATGTACAAATTGCTCTAATAAATCAGATCAAAGAACAGTTAATTCCAGGGTAAGGGATGGGTGGAAGTGAGGATGGGGTGAAGTTAGGGAGGCTCTGAAGTGTAATTGTTAACCCTTATCTAGTGGACTTCTGAAACAAGTGGTCATAAACTGGGCTGCTTGCAGGTACATTTTATTTGTCCATTATTATTATTATTATTATTATTATTATTATTTGAGAGAGAGGGCAAGAGTGAGAGTGAGCAGGGGAGGGGCAAAGGAAGAGGGAGAGAATCTTAGGCAGGCTCCATGCTCAGTGCAGAGCCAGATGCAGGGTTCAATCTCATGAATCGTGAGATCATGACCCAAGTAGAAATCAAGAATAGGAGGCTTAACTGACTGAGCTACCCAGGTGCTCCTTATTTGTACTTTAAAGTGCTTAAAATTATTTTGAATTGGTTGCAAACATTTAAAAACAGGACATTTCATGTAAAAATAGAAATTTTTGGCTTCTCTTAGAAAATCAGGTTTTAACATGATTGTTCATCATTCTACCTGGTGTCAGTTGGCTGTCCACTTCAGCCTGGGCTGACCTCCAACATTGTCCACACTGGGCTTCTTCTTGACCTTTGTCAAGGGTCAAGAAATGGAAAAGATAAGATTTTTCAGCAACCAAGCTTGAAAATTTGAAGTGCTAGCAGGGTAAGGAAAATCTTTGTTTACTTAAGTAGAATAAAATATTCAGGAAATCTACTATTTATTTATTTATGTTTTAAATCTTTAAAAAAATTAAAAAAAATGTTTTTTAAATGTTTATTTCTGACACAGAGAGAGACAGAGCATGAGCGGGGGAGGGGCAGAGAGAGAGGGAGGCACAGAATCCGAAGCAGGCTACAGGCTCTGAGCTGTCAGCACAGAGCCCGACGGGGGGCTTGAACCCACAGACCGCGAGATCATGACCTGAGACGAAGTCGGTCGCTCAGCCGACTGAGTCACCCAGGCGCCCCTAAAAAAATTTTTTTAAGTGTATTTATTTATTTCGAGTGGGGAGAGGGGAGGGAGAGAGAGACTCCCAAGCAGGCTCTTTGAGAGAGAGGGAGAGAGAGAGAATCCCAAGCATGCTCTGAGCTGTCATCATGGAGCCTGATGCAGAGGGCTTGATCTCACCAACCGCGATATCATGACCTGAGCTGCTATCAAGAGTCCAACCCTCAACCTACTGAGCCACCCAGGTGCCCTGAGAAATTTACTATTTATTGACTAAACGTATCCTTTACTACTTAGATTTCAAGTATATGTCTAAACGTAATGATCACAAAGGGACTAGAGAGTTGGAAATCCTGTGGAGACTGTGAAGGTGTTGAAGTGAATTCAGAAAGAAATATGCTTCAGAAAAGGGAAGTAGTAACGTAGGAACTCTAAGGGCTTGCATGCCACCATGTTTTGCTGATTTTGCTGATTACTATTAGATATATATTAATAAAGATTAACTGACTAATTTATAGTTTATTCTGTTTTTTCAAATTCCCATATCTGGACATATGATTTAATGCAGAGGCTTTCAAGCAATTTTGCCCAAGACCCACAGTATGGAATACTTTTTCATCACACATACACGCATGTACATTAATCTGTGGGTGGACACTTGGGTTGCTTCTACCTTTTGGCTATTGTGAAAAATGCCACTATGGATGTGGATGTACAAATATCTGTCCAAGTCTCTGCTTTCAGTTGTTTGGGTATATACCCAGAAGTGGAATTGCTAGATTACATGGTAAATCTATTTTTAATATTTTGAGGAAGACGATGATATTTATAAGGATGATTTTCAGATTACAGCTACTGTGAAATAATGGACTGCATTAGAATGTTCATCTGCATCTCCATTACTCTCCAGTATGCTGCCATTTTGCAAAAAATTCTCAAAGAAATTTTGTTATTGTGGTTCTGAGGAGCATAGGACTTTGTAGGGGCAGTGTCAGAGTAGCACCAACCTCTGGGGACAACCTGCCACTGAATGATGAATGAATAATACCCAATAAGAAAACTTCATATGGAGATCAAGAAATTGCCTCTGCTTTCTGTGTTAAAATATATGCTTATTAATCTAGTCTGTTTTGTGTCATGACTATACAAGCTTAAAAACTGATGCTCTTCTCCATGGGCTCTAAGCAGCCTCAAGTGAGATGGCAAGGAATGAAGAAAAGTCCTAAATTCCAGTCAAAGCCATCAATATTTACATGAAACAAAATAGAAACCCCAAATAAAACCAAGAACCCTAACTTCTGTTTCTAAGAGGTACGTATAAATGTAGGTTCATTGTAGGATAATAAAAAAAAATAGACATAAAAATATAGAAATGGAAACCATCTGTTCCCATCCACTTTTTGTTAAATTCTTCCAGATTATTTTTTTGGACATAAATGTATTTTGTGTACATTTTAATTTATCAAACAAGTCATGCTATAATTTATTATTTTGTGACTTTTCCCCCCAATTTGTATGTTATATACACATTTATATACCATATCTTTTCTCATGAAATAATATTTATGATAGAAAAACATCAGTTTTCGTAGAAAAAAACATTTGACAAAATACAGCATCCTTTCTTAGTAAAAACCCTCAAGACAGTAAAGATAGAAGGAACATACCTCAAGATCATAAAGGACATATATGAAAAATCATCCTCAATGAAAGAAAACAGAACTTTCCTCCTAAGGTTAGGAATACATCATGGATGTCCACTCTCACCACTGTTATTCAACATAGTGTTGGAAGCCCTAGACTCAGGAATCAAACAACAAAAAGAAATAAAAGGCATCCAAATTGGCAAGGAGGAAGTCAAACTGTCATTCTTCACAGATGACATGATACTCTATGTAGAAAACCGAAAAAGCCCCACTCAAAAATTGCTAGAACTGATACATGAATTCAGCAAAGTCTCAGGTCATAAAATCAGTGTACAGAAATTGGTTGTGTTTCTATACATCAATAATGAAGCAGCAGAAAAAGAAATCAAGGAATCAATCCCATTTGCAAATGCATCAAAAATTGTAAAATACCTAGGAATAAACCTAACCAAAGAGGTGAAAAATCTATATACTGAAAAGTATAGAAAGCTCATTATGAAAGAAATTGAAGAACACGAAAAAAATGGAAAAATATTCCATGTTCATGGATTGGAAGAATAAATATTGTTAAAATGTCAACACTACCCAAAGCAATTTACATGTTCAATGCAATCCATATCAAAATATCACCAGCATTCTTCACAGAGCTAGAAAAAACAATTCTAAAATTTGTATGGAACCAAAAAAGACCCCAAATAGCCAAAGTAATGTTGAAAAAGAAAACCAAAGCTGGAGGCATCACAACTCCAGGCTTCAAGCTGTATTACAAAGCTGTAATCATCAAGACAGTATGGTATTGGCACAAAAACAGACACATAGATCAATGGAACAGAATAGAGAACCCAGAAATGGACCCACAAATGTATGGCCAACTAATCTTCGACAAAGCAGGAAAGAATATCTGATGGAAAAAAGACAGTCTCTTCAGCAAATGGTATTGGGAAAGATGGACAGCGACATGCAGAAGAACAAACCTGGACCACTTTCTTACACCACACACAAAAATAAACTCAAAATGGATGAAAACCTAACATAAGGCAGGAAGCCATCAAAATCCTAGAGGAGAGAACAGGCAACAACCTTTTTGACCTTGGCTGCAGCAACTTCTTACTTGACATGTCTCCAGAGGTAAGGGAAACAAAAGCGAAAACGAACTATTGGGACTTGATCAAGATAAAAAGCTTCTGCATAGCAAAGGAAACAATCAACAAAAATAAAAGTCAGCCTATGGAATGGGAGAAGATATTTGCAAATGACATATCTGATAAAGGGTTAGTATCCAAAATCTAGAACTTTTCAAACTCAACACCCGAAAAACAAAAGAGATGGGCAGAAGACATGAATAAACATTTTTCCAAAGAAGACATCCAAATGTCCAAAGGACACATGAAAAGATGCTCAACATCACTCATCATCAAGGAAATACAAATCAGTATCAAAATGAGATACCGCCTCACACCTGTCAGAATGGCTAACAATAACAACTCAGGCAACAACAGATGTTTGTGAGGATGAGGAGAAACAGGAACCCTTTTGCACTGCTGGTGGGAATGCAAACTGGTGCAACCACTCTGGAAAATAGTATGGAGGTTCCTCAAATAATTAAAAATAGAACTACCCTGTGACCCAGAAATTGCACTACTAGGAATCTATCCAAAGGATACAGGAGTGCTGATCTGAGGGACACGTGTACCCCAATGTTTATAGCAGCACTATCAACAATAGCCAAAGTACGGAAAGAGCCCAAATGTCCTTCGACTGATGAATGGATAAAGAAGATGTGGTATATATATATACAATGGAATATTCTGTGGTGATCAAAAAGAGTGAAATCTTGCCATTTGCAACAACATGGATGGAACTAGAGTGTATATGCTATGCAAAATAGGTCAGTCAGAAAAAGACATATCATATGATTTCACTCATATGTGGAATTTAAGGAACAAAACAGAGGTACATAGGGGAAGGGAAACAAAAATAAGGTAAAAACAGAGAGGGAGACAAACCATAAGAGACTCTTAAATATAGAGAACAAACTGAGGGTTGCTGGTGGGTGTTGGGTGGGGTGATGGACATTAAAGAGGACCCTTGTTGGGATGAGCACTAGGTGTTATATGTAAGTGATGAATTACTAAATTCTATTCCTGAAATCATTATTATACGATACGGTAACTAATTTGGATTTAAATTTTAAAAATTGTTAAAAAAATTTAAAAAGTAAAATATCAGTTTTATGGATACCACTTTATTTGTTTAATGTTGTATTATGGGACTTTGTCTTTGCAATTTTATTTTGCGAATACAACAATGAATATTTTTTTCATAGGTTAATTTTTAAGTTCATCTTGATTTTTTAGGATGAATCTTAAAAATAATATGGCTTTTGCAAATGTATGCATCAATTCTTATTTTTTCATATTTGCATATTTTTAAAATATATTTGCATATTTTCAATATTTTTAAAAATGTTTTTATTATTTTTATTTTTGAGAGAGAGAGAGCAGAAACTGGGGAGGGGCAGAGAGAGAGGGAGACACAGAATCTGAAGCAGCCTCCAGGCTCTGAGCGGTCAGCATAGAGCCTGACATGGGTCTCAAACACATGAACTGCAAGATCATGACCTGAGCTGAAGTCTGATGCATAACCGACTGAGCCACCCAGGCACCCCTGCATATTTTCAATATTAAAAGTAATATAAATTTATTATTATTACAGGCTTGAATAGTACAAAATAGAATAGCAAGAAGAGTTAAAATTTCTCTTTTTCCTCAAGGTAATTGTGTTAACAATTTAGTGAACATTCTTTTAGACTTTCAGTGCATGTATGCAAACATACATATTTATATAAATGAGATCCGATGCTACATTTGAGTTTGGTAACCCAAACTTTTTAACTTAGAAAATAGTGGATTTTTTCCATGTCATTAAATATTCTTTTACAGTATTTTTTGATGGTTTCAAACTATTGCATTGTGGTGGCAAAACTTTTCCTTTACTGTCTTTGGTTCAGGGTTTGGTGTCTATGAATTAAACTGACAAGAGACAGATTAATAAGAGGAAAAAACAGATTTTTTAAATTTATCTATGTGCATGGGAATTCACAGAAAAATGTGAATCAAGGAAGTGGTTAGAATTTGGGGCTTATATACCATCATCATAGGGTCAGAAGAGGGGGAAAAGGGCATGTAGGGGAAAATAAAAGACTTTTAGGGAAGATAAATGGGCCCTTAGAAGAATAGATAGATGTAACAGCTTAGCAACAATGTCTATTTAGGTGATTTCTTATCCTGGTGCTGATCTCCAGTGATAGAAGGGCACTTAGGACAGCTTAATTCTTTGGGTGAGGCTCTGCTTTTAGGCAGATGGGGGGAAGTTCAGAAAAGAAAACTCTTCACAGTGGTATTTTCTGAATCCTTTCACCATATTTGTATTACCCAGGTCAATCCAAGTTTCTGCAGCCTCTGTGGAGGGGAACATGCCGGCTGACAGCCTCTACTAACAGGTTGGGGCTCCCTCCTGCTGCTCCTGCCCTCCCAGCCACCAGCTCATTGGAGCAAGACCAGGTACTGACCATGGGCAATTACTCTGTTTTGAGGGGGCATGGTGCAAAATCTTTGCTCATGCAGAGAAGCTGGATCAATCATGATCTCATTATTGGATTTGAGTTGAGGTATAAGTAGAATGTTCAACTGTTCACAGTGAATTCACGGCTTAAAGATGCATGAAGGAGAGCCATGAGGGAGAGTAATTGCCTTGAAAAGTCAAAAATAGGTCAGTTAACATTATTGGGAAGCAGGATGTGTAAGAAAGGCTATCAGGTTGATATAAATACGTAGAATAAAGAGTTATGTTTTAGGGTAAAGACCCGAGATGAAAATTTGAATCTTGATACCCCACTTTATGGTATGTGACTTGCATCAATTAACCTTCTGAGCCATAGTTTCCTTATCAGTAACATGAAGATAATAATATGTCTGTTATTGAGTTGTAGGAAGAATTTACTGAGATAATATAGGTAAAACATTAAATAAATGTAGTCATTATTATAGCTATATCTTCCCATATTTCCCTTATATTTGATATTCTTCCTGTGCTATATTTTTGCCTGTACTGTATTTTTGAATCTCTGGCATTTAATATATTAATTTATGAATATGTAATTAATGATTGCTATGTTATGTTCCAGGAAGTTTTCATAATGAAGTCTGGATTTTTTATTGACCAAAGTTCTAAAATAACCAAATAAATGTTTTATTCTACAACTTTCTTTCACTTTGAAGGGTAAAAGGAATATTCTACCAAGACTGATCATTTGATTTTGGGCTTATAAAAGTTGAACTCATTTAATTAAAAAGAATATTAGCAGTGAAATACCAGTTGACAACTGGGTAGACTACATGCATCCTCATAGGATTTGAATTTCTTACCTCATTTATTTATTTTTTCCTTAGAAAGGAAGTACCTAGAATTTTCTCTCTTGTGGGAATAGTATATAGAGGGGGTGGGTAGATTCAATTTTTAGAATATGTCAACTTTCTGCCTCTTCCCATCCCCACCCTACTAGATAATTAAGGACTACGTGGCATGTATAAATAGCCTCGGCTGAGAACATCCTCATATCTTTGCCCCTCTCATCACTGAGCAGGGCCCATAACTGATGTTGCAATTAGAGCGCTGATTTAGCTCTGAGAGACACATTGCAAATGATCCACTGAGGAGGATGGTATTTATATCACTACTGACTGATGAGGACTTTGTCAACTGTGCCTTTGGCAGATCATTCAATGGCACGCCCCTGGGTTAATCTACTTCTCATTATAACCGATGATCCATGGTGATGTATTTTCAGAACCACTCATCTTACACAGGGTGCCATGATGTGGAACAGACCTACATAAATACAGATAATTAGGGAAATACTCAGTCCAAAGTATAGAGATCAACAGAAGAGCTGTAGAGGTCAAGATATTTAGTGACTTACTGGGGCACATTTGGTATCATTTGTGCCAACAGGAATTTACACTTCTGGTTTTAGGGTTTAATTGTTTGTTTTGACATAAGAGAAAGGAAATCAAAGTAGATTGACTACTTAAGTTTGCCATAGAAAAGTCAGGCAATTTGAAGTTGTCTTTTTTCATTTCTTAGATGCTATGAGTGCTTCAGAATCATAACATATTCTCAGGTCAAATATTTAATACAGAATCAGAAATCCTAGGATTATATGATTAAGAGTTGAAAGCCTGTAGTTCCCTATCTATTATCTATCTACCTACCTACCTACCTACCTATCATCTGTCTGTCTTTCCTTTGTGTAAAATGAATAGTAGAAACACAAATATGGAGTTGGGCTCATAGTCTTCCTAACTCTTCCTTAATGGCTAGAAGGTGGGATGTTGCAGTGTGTTAGAAGAAAGCTTAACTTTTGCTCTCTTCTTTAATGTGGAGAATTTATATCTACAATGCTTTGTGAAGAACTTTGAAAACATAGCTTCATGTTCCAGCAATCCTCCTACAATCCTGCAATCCTCCTGCTCCATGCTGATCCTCCAGCAATCCCAAAGAGATTACCACCTCTAAACCTTTCCTACATAGAAACCTTTCTATCAAACGTACACTGGGAGTCCAAATGATATTGCAATATGGAAAGCCATTGCTCAGTACACACTGAGTCTCCCTAATGGGCACCAAGGAACTCTTCTCCTTTTTCCATGCTCTCCTCTCAGGACCAACCTCTTTCTCCTTTCTGATTTCTGGCTCAGGTGCTCAGCCAGTCAGATGGGTCCTATTGGAGCTGGAGAGAAGGGAAGTAGAGTGGTGGTGTCCTTACTCTAAAGAGTAAGGGCAAAATGAAAATGGTACCTCCTGATTCAATCTTAAAGTGAAATAGCTACCAAGTTAACTCTTCCCTTACTGGCTTTGGCCCACTTTTAGAAAATGTTTGTGTTATTTTGTGTCTTTCTTCCCTCTTACCAAAGACCCTCGGTATTGTTCTAACTTGTATGCAACAGAATGAACAGAGTGAAAATCTCTGGGTTACTATACAATCAAGCCTTCCCTGTCTTCTTCTATAAACATCTGCCTCCCCTGTGACTAGTGGCTATGGGCTAAGGACCATCTCAATTAACATCTCAAAAATATCAGATGTAGTCCCTTGAGAGGATAAAAAACTAAGCAGGAAGTCCATATGTGACTTAGACCTTGTATCTAGAATATATAAAGAACTCCCAAAACTCAAAAATAAAGGAAAAAAAACCCCCACAATTTAAAAAATGGACAAATGACTTGAAAAAAAACTTTAAAAATCTACAAATGCCCAATAAGCACATGAAAAGACGCTCAGCGTCATTGGAGAAATGCAAATTAAAACCATAGTGAGATGCTATCCACATAAAAGAGTGGCTGAAAATAAAAATTAAAATAAAGTAAAATAAAGTAAAATAAAATACAACAATTGCCATATGCTGATGAGGGTACAGAGCAATTGGAACTCTCATCCATTGTTGGTGGGAATGCAAATGTATAGCCACTTTAGAAAACAGTTTCACAGTTAATATACACTTATTGTATGACCCAGTAATCCTACTTTTAGGTACTTACCTAAGTGTATTGAAAACATGTTCATTCAAAAACCTACATGCAAATGTTTATAGCAACGTTATTCTTAAGCACCAAAAACTGTAAATAACCCTGATGTCCTTCATCTGGTTAATGGATAAACAAACTATAGTTCATCCAAACAATGAAACCACTGAGCAATAAAAAGGAACTAACTTCTGATACATGCAACAATATGGATGAATCTCCAATTGTTATTCTGAGTAAAAGAAATGAGATTCAAAAAGCTCAAAATCATACCATCTGATGCCATTTATATGACTTTCTGGAAAAGGCAGAAAACAGAAAATGGAGACAACAAAGGGACATAAGGGGGGACGTTTTGAGATCATTGCAATGCTGTATATCTTCATGGTGGTGGTTACACTATTGTACATATTTCCTAAAACTCATAGGACTGCACTGAGAAGGGCAAACTTTACCATATGTAAATTACACTTCAGTAATTTAAAAAAAGAAATAGCCATCGAGAAGATAGAAGACAAAGATAAAAGTGATCAATCATGGCAACTTACTTCTTTAAGAAAACTAAGAAAATTAGACAAACCCCTGGTGATATTACTCAGGGTTGCCAAAAGGACCAGGGAGAGAAGGCAGGACATGTGGAATAACAGGTCCATCCAAGGCAGCCTCTTTTGTCCCTTGAGGTTCAGGACTGTGGAGGAAAGGGACAATGAGTGAAGGCTGGGAAGATAACATCTATGAGGAAAAGTTGATAGTTTCCCTAGCAACAGGGGCTGTAAGGGTAACTTGAGAGCCATGAGTTTCCAAGCCTCCTTGACAGTTTGATTACAGTTTGATTCTGCTATTTAGAAGTGAATAGCTGTAATGATCTTTAGCATATTATAATGGAATTTTGTCTACAACATTATTTAAAAACTAACAATTTATTGTGCTTATGATATGCTAGACACTGTTCTATGTTCTTCATATTTATTAACCCATTTAAACATCTCATCAATCCTATGAAGGGAGGGATTATTATTGTCTCCATTTTACAGATATAGACATAGAGGAGCGAGAGAGGGAGTTGCATTTGCATCTCCTTGTTGAAACAAAATGATGTTTTTTTGCAGATTTGTCTTTCCAGTGTGTCCTTTTTCTTTTAATAGCATTCTTTCATTCATATTGTCTTTTATACTTGACAGAGTACTTTCAAAAGCCATATTTTATTTGCAACCAGAGGAATTTTGGTGTGAAGTAGTAGTTATTTGTATGTGTGGTTGAAGTGTAATGATGATAGTTTCTAGAAAGTTCTAGGAAGAGTTAAATGCTGCTCTTCTGAATTCTTTATCTTAGTTTTTATTTTCTATGCCCTTATAAAATTTCCCCTTTTCTTTTTTGATTCCTACTGATCCTTCAAGGCCCCACCTCCCCATTCAGTGATGTTTATGAAGTGCCTGCTATATGCTGGGCATCAGCTTTTCTTCCCTGACCCCTGAGGGAGTATGCCACCACCTTTCTTCACAATGAGAGTACAAAAATGAATGAACCCTGCCTTTGGGAAGGTCACTGTCTAGTTGGATAGTGGACAGATGCATGGCCCACTCTATATCACATATCACTGCAAAATGGAGGCAGTGAATGAGTCTAAGGATACACATGTTCTCCTGAAATAGGAAGAACAAGGAAGAATAGAGTAAAAGATGAGGTAGAAGAGAAAATGAAGAATATCCATTTGCCAAGAATAAGAAGATCAGGGGTAGAATTGGGAGCCTGAAGAAATAAGGGAGTTTTGGAACAGTTACCTTTGGGAATAGGAAAGGAGTCAGCTCACAATTAGTAACAGCAGTCATTCTGAGCCTAGTGCACCATAGAATCACCTGATTAACAAAAATACCAATGCTTGTTTCCTATCCTAGGGTTGCCAATTCAGTTGAGATTGTGGACGGGGTTCAGTCACTAATGGTTTAAGAAAGCTCCCAAGTGAGAAAGAGGATCTCTTTTGCGTTGCTGGTGGGAATGCAAACTGGTGCAGCCACTCTGGAAAACGGTATGGAGGTTCCTCAAATAATTAAAAAATTAAATAATAGAACTATCCTATGACCCAGCAGTTGCACTACTAGGTATTTATCCAAGGGATACAGGTATGCTGTTTTGAAGGGACACATGCACCCCAATGTTTATAGAAGCACTATTGACAATAGTCAAAGTATGGAAAGAGCCCAAATGTCCATCGTTGGATGAATGGATAAAGAAGATGTGGCATATATATATATATATATATATATATATATATATACACGTATATATATATCCCTCTTAAATATAGAGGACAAACAGAGTTGCTGGAGGGGTTGTGGGAGGGAGGGATGGGCTAAATGGGTAAGGGGCTTAAGGAATCGACTCCTGGAATCATTGTTACACCATGTGCTACACTTGGATGTAAATTATAAAAAATAAATAAATTATAGAAGGTAAAAAAAAAAGAAAAAAGAAAAATAAAACTCCCAAGTGATTCTAATGTGAACTGGGATTGAGAAACACTGCAAATATTGCTGAATAGTGCTGAGGGGCTCGTGCTTATCCTGTGTAAGTAAATTTCTCACTGTTAGTTACTCTCAGATTCATTTACTTGTTCATTAAAAAATGTTTGTTGAGCACCCATTATGTGTCAGGTACCTCACTGGACAGAGAAAAAGTCATCTAAGTGCTTTGATAACTATTTCCCTACCATTTTGGCACTCACATTGTGGATTAAATCTTCTTTAAAAAATGTAGTAGAAGATATTTGAACACTTACTATGTATTATTGAAACTTTACAATGCCTACATGTGGTAGGCCCTGTCCTTGTCATGCCCCACATTTTATAATGAGGGAAATGAGCCACAGAAAACTGAGGTAACTTGCCCAAGATCATACAGCCAGTAGCTGGCAGAACAGAGAGACTGTAAAGTGGTGTCCTTAACCACAAAGCAGTATTGCCTCTCTGCTGCCTCTATCTCCATGCTGAGCCTGAAGCCCTCAGAAATACTGAAAATACCATAAGCCAGTTATATTCAAAGTGATGGAAGGTATCTTGTCCTGAATGAATGCATTTCATTGACCAGCATGCAGTCAGTCACATGGCTACATCTTGTTGCTGACAAGGCTGAGAAATGCAGTCTGACTATGTGTACAAGAAGTAAACACAAAAGGACGAGTGAACAACTAGGCAGCCTTTGATACAGTCTCCTCTGATGAGACAGAAGTTATATATTTAAAGTAGTCAAATGTGTCATTTTTTAAATAAGTTGTACACTTGGTGACTTGTTTAAAAAATACTTCTCTATCATAAGGATATAAAGACATTATGCTGTATTCTTTCCTAAAGGATTTTACGTTTTAACTTACATACTTAAATCTATAATCCACCTGGCATCAATTTTGGTGTATGGTGTGAGGTAAGGATTACATTTCTTCTCTTTGTGTCTGGTGTTCTGGAATTTCATGATACTGTTTTTGGTCTAGCTTTTTTCTTTCATGCTAAATTCTCTCACTCTGAAAATTCATGTTCTTCAAGCTCTAGGAAAATTTCTTGAGTTCTTTTTTTTGATAATTTTATGTCATCTGCTGTTTTTCCCTCAAACCCCTATCAGATATGTGACCTGGATTGATCTTTTATATATTTTATCTTTTCTCTCATACTATACATCTTTATCTTTTGTTTTTACATTTTAGTGTGTGTGTGTGTGTATGCCTTTAATTATTATCATTAATTTAATACTAATTATCACTTTACATAGCATTTTCTCAGACTAGCATTGACAAAGACCATTAAAAAAAAAAAACAACTGATGTCACCATTTTGGCTGATGGTGGCAATAAGACTGCAAGCCCAGGTGTTCTGACACACATGATTCTCTGGAAACTTCATACCACAGCCTGGATATAAAACCTGGTCTGTGTAATTCCGAGGCCAATGTTCAAGTACTCATAAACTTTGCCAGGAATCTCTTCCATGCAGAGGGGAGAGAGAATATTCAGGAAGGGGCAGCATAAACTGAACCAAGGGGGCTGGCAAAGGTATGACACTGGAGGGAGCTTCACTGCTGCCATCAATCGCTCAATCTTTACTTCGCTCATTGGATATTTGCCAGCCTCATGTGCCATGGGATTTAAGATTACAGATGTCTTTAGTGGTCAGGAGACCTCCAGGGTAGCCCAGGGCAGGGGACATGGAACAAAAATGGGTTAGGAAAGTTAGAACCTATGCTGCCGCTGTTGGGGGGAGGGAGAGAGGATTGAGAACAGTTGGAAAATAAAGTAAAAAACATGTATTATATATAAAAGTTTTATTAAATTTTCAATTTTAGCAATTCTGTTTTTAATTTTACAAGAACTCTTTCTTGTTCTCTGTTATTTTTTTTCATAGCATTTTGATGCTGTTTTATAGATGCAATTATCTTCCTTAATCTTTCAGCAGATTATAGTTCTTTTCAGTTCCCTGTCTTTTCTTTATTTACCCGGAGATGCCATTATCTGTTTTTCTTGGCATCTCTCTATTGTTAAAGGTCTGTCTATTATTAGAATGGGGAATGCTTCTGACCTGGGTGGGGCTCACTGCCTGATGGTAGTTGTTTTAGGGTGATTGGCAGGGAGTTAGCTCAAATGCTGGGAAACTTCCAGATGCCATTCTATGGAGCCATTCAGTTTTTCCAGATAAGAAACTTCATAATTCCTGTCTGGAGGAAAAAGGGCCTGACTACCAGGAAACTAGTCAGGCATGTTTGGGTGCATAACAATTCATTGATTAAGTGTTTCAAATCAATCCCACCCTTTGCCATAATAATAGAAATGGTAAACACTCATCTATAGCTTACTCTGTGTCATGTACTAATCTAATTGCTTTACACTGTTCATTGCTGTAGTAATTGCTTTAATCATTTAAACCTCCTAACAAAGCTATGAGGTTACAGAAGAGGAAACTGAGGCACGGGGAATTTAAGTAACTTGCCTGAGATCACAGAACTACTAAGTTGTGAAGCCAGGATTTGGACTCAGGCTCTTTGACTGACCATAACGCCTATGCAATGCTGCCTCAGTAGAAAAATGGCATAGGCTAGTATTTGGACAATGTTAGTTCCACAAGACAGGGCGTTTGCCTATTTTATTCACCATTGCACATTCAAATGACAGATCAGGGCAATAAATATTCACGAAATGAGGAAAAATATAAACTTCATACAGAAAAGGCATTTACCTGTCCTGAGAGTGGGCTTACTTAAGGAAGGTGTAGTATGTGCCTGTACTGAGGCCCTCTCTTTTTCTTTTGAGTGCTAAAACTCACTTTTCCTTTTTTGTCAGGGAAAGGAAGTGGATCTGAGGTTGAAGGAGAGGTGGACCGGGGTACATTTCTCCAGTAGAACTTTGTCATCTCCTCCAGTGGTTGGTTATCTCATTCTTTATGCAGAGACAGCTGCTATTACTTGGGAAGGGAGCTTATTAAATTTTTCTCAATATTGTATGCTATGAATCCACATTCCCATCATTAGCTATCATCTGAAGTTCAAGGCAATCCCTAGCCCCCACCATTCCCATTAAAAGGAAAAAAAAACGACAAAAAACAACCAAGACCAAGGCTTGTTTTTTTATATTCTTCTGTCTGAAAGAAGACTTGTACCATTCTTTCCCTTACAGAATAGGTTTAATTTTACAGTGATTATTTAAAGCATGAATTTCCTGAAATGGAGTAACCTGAAAGCAATGGGCATACACAGGCTTCTTACATGCTTGAGTGAAAAAAAAAATCTGGGTCTTATTTCAATGATTTATTGCTGTTTTGACAATGTGCTGTCTTCCACTGAAATGTTTTTGTAAAAATGGGCCCATGCATAATCAGGACCTGAAGTTTTATTGCCAATGCTGCTAATATTTATGGTAGTCTGTGGAGTAGAAATGATTACTTTTATTTAGACTGCTTGTTTGCAATTCCAAACTTCTCAATGGCTTATGATTAAGGAAAATACTTTCTGTGGACTTTCCCTGTTTTAGAAGGATGGCTATCTTAGTCAGTTCTGTCTGCCATAACAGAATACCATAGACTGGGTGGCTTATAACAACAAATATGTATTTCTCACAGTTCTGGAGGCTGGGAGGTCCAAGATCATAGTGCTGGCAGATTAGGTTTCTGTTGAGAGCCCTCTTCTTGGTTCATAGACCACTGTCTTCTTGTTGTGTTTTCACATGGCAGGAGGGATAGGAGGGCTCACTAGGTCCCTTTTATACAGACACTAATCCCATTCGTGAGGGCTCCACCCTCATAAACTACTCATCTCCTGAAGCCCTCACCTCCTAATACTATTGCTTTGGAGATTAGGATTTCAACATAGGAACTTTGGAGGGATATAATCATTCAATCCATAACTGTGGCTCTTATATTAGTTTTTTTTTTTAAATATATTAAACAGAATAATTTATGGGAAGAAAGTATACTATCAAGGGAAAAATGAACAATTTCTTAAAAGAAATTAGCAGCTCTCAGGAATTGCTTGGTTATAAGTCACAGGAAACCATTCTATCTATGTTAACTAAAATAGGAACATTTATAGAAGATTATAGAAGCCTAGGACAGAGAATACAAAGAATTATTTGAACCAGGAGCTGGAAAGCCAGAGCCTGAGATCTCCCTCCCACCCTTCTTCCCTTCCTTCCTTCTTCCCTCCCTCCCATGCTCCCTCCCTGCCTTCCTGCCTGCCTGCTTTCTTGCCTTCTTCAGACCTCCCAAGTACCAAGCACTGTGGATACAGTGGAGAAATAGTTAGATGAGAGCTTAGAGGCACGGACAATATATGCTAAGGAGCATATATTCTTGTAGGAGGAGATAGACAATAAGCCAAAGTCAAACAATTACAGTAAAACCTTGGTTTGCGAGCATAATTCATTCCAGAAACATGCTTGTAATCCAGAGCACTTGTATATCAAAGCAAAGTTCCCCATAAGAAATAATGGAAACTCAGATGATTCATTTCACAACCAAAAATTATTCATATAAAAATGATTACAATACTGTAATATAATACAAAAAAATAAATAAAATACAAAATATAAAGAAAAATAAACAAATTAACTTGCACTTACCTTTGAAAACCTTCGTGGCTGGTGTAAGGGAGACAAGAGAGAGTAGGATTATTGTGTAGGACAACTTCACTGTCACTAACGAAATCACTGCTCTCTGTTGGCTCAATGGAATCTTTTTCTTTTCGTGCAACTTTAACAAGGAACCTATCTAATGACACTTGTTTTTGCCTCCTTTTTAGGATTTTGCAGAAATGTGATACTGCGTTGTCATGAAACAGATTCATTGCTCACACTGCTACAGCCTTATTCGGGTGGTGCTTTTCTACAAAATTTTGCACTGTTTCTCACATTTTACACATCCCCCTAAGCTCATTTGAAGTGAGGGATTCCTCTGCCTTTTTCTCTTCCTCCTCTGTAGACTAGATGCAGACATAGACTTCTTATAAAATCTTCCAATTTGAGCCACTCGCATACCTCTTTCTTACTTCCCAATGATTTCTTTCTTAACTTCCACCATAATCATCTCCTTCTTCTACCGCCTTTCTTTTCAGACTTTTTCTGCATGGGGGCCATTGTATACACTCGCATGGATGTTGACTATAGTATACCTGACAATAAGTGTAGTAAGCTGTTGTCATATACTGTATTTAATGTAACTGGCAATAAGGCAGCAGAGGAAAGGGTCCATATCTGCAGGCAGCCTGACCTAGAATGAAGCAAGGCATTCCTAAGTTTACTCTTGTATGGAAAAACAAAGGACTGTCCATAGGTGCTTTGAAGCGAGAAAAAATACACTAGTTTCAGTTGTGGGCCCCTTCCAACTTGGCTGAAAAATCACTGATATCTGCCAAACACCATGGCCTGAGATGGAGCATCGAAGCATAGGAGACAATCACCCACAATCCCACAGGGAGGGATGGGGGGGAAGAACCTTTGGCTTAGCTTGTGATCATGTGACATTTGTTGTCACGTACTACTTGTATTGCAAGACATCACTCATTATCAAGTTAAAATTTATTAGAAATGTTTGCTTGTCTTGCAGAACACTCACAGAACAAGTTACTAACAATCCAAGGTTTTACTGTAAAAGATTCTTATAATTCCAGTGACCATAAATTGCTTGCCCACATCTGAGATCCAACGGGGTACTATTAATAGTCGCAGTTGACAATAAGTGTAAACCTGTCCAAGGCACACCAGAAATGTCATGGGCAAAGGACTATGGAGAGAATTAGAAGAGGGTTATGTTGTAATGACTGCGTGGCTACTTGAGACTGGTGACAAGAGGAGTTCTATGTAAGCTGAGACCTGAATGACAAGAAGGAGCCAAGTGTAGGAAGATGACAGGGATGAGCCTTCTAGGCAGAGAGATCAACTAAGGGCTCTCAAGGAGGAACAGGCATGGAGCATTTGCAGAACACAAAGAAGGCCAGTGTGGTTAGCATGCAGTAGACGGAGAGAACCTGGCTGGAAAGGGGACCAGAGACATTGGCAGGGGTCATGTGAGGTCAAACCTTCTGGGCATTAGTAAAGAGTTTGGCTTTGTTTATACAAAGCATGATGGGAAGCCACTGAAAGGTTTTCAGCAAGGAAGTGACACAACCTGCTTTACCTTTGTAAAGAGCATCCTGTAATGTTATATAGTTAGAGTTTTTAAAAAATTGTTGGCACTTTTTATTGATCTTTCTTTAATGTAGTTATTTCTTTTCTTTATTTTTTTTAATTTTTTTAATTTTTATTTATTTTTTGGGGGGGGGAATTATTTTATTTATTTATTTATTTATTTAATATATGAAATTTACTGTCAATTTGGTTTCCATACAACACCCAGTGCTCATCCCAAAAGGTGCCCTCCTCAATACCCATCACCCACCCTCCCCTCCCTCCCACCCCCCATCAACCCTCAGTTTGTTCTCAGTTTTTAACAGTCTCTTATGCTTTGGCTCTCTCCCACTCTAACCTCTTTTTTTTTTTTTTTTCCTTCCCCTCCCCCATGGGTTTCTGTTACGTTTCTCAGGATCCACATAAGAGTGAAACCATATGGTATCTGTCTTTCTCTGTATGGCTTATTTCACTTAGCATCACACTCTCCAGTTCCATCCACGTTGCTACAAAAGGCCATATTTCATTTTTTCTCATTGCCACGTAGTATTCCATTGTGTATATAAACCACAATTTCTTTATCCATTCATCAGTTGATGGACATTTAGGCTCTTTCCATAATTTGGCTATTGTTGAGAGTGCCGCTATAAACATTGGGGTACAAGTGCCCCTATGCATCAGTACTCCTGTATCCCTTGGATAAATTCCTAGCAGTGCTATTGCTGGGTCATAGGGTAGGTCTATTTTTAATTTTCTGAGGAACCTCCACACTGCTTTCCAGAGTGGCTGCACCAATTTGCATTCCCACCAACAGTGCAAGAGGGTTCCCGTTTCTCCACATCCTCTCCAGCATCTATAGTCTCCTGATTTCTTCATTTTGGCTACTCTGACTGGCGTGAGGTGGTATCTGAGTGTGGTTTTGATTTGTATTTCCCTGATAAGGAGCGACGTTGAACATCTTTTCATGTGCCTGTTGGCCATCCGGATGTCTTCTTTAGAGAAGTGTCTATTCATGTTTTCTGCCCATTTCTTCACTGGGTTATTTGTTTTTCGGGTGTGGAGTTTGATGAGCTCTTTATAGATTTTGGATACTAGCCCTTTGTCCGATATGTCATTTGCAAATATCTTTTCCCATTCCGTTGGTTGCCTTTTAGTTTTGTTGGTTGTTTCCTTTGCTGTGCAGAAGCTTTTTATCTTCATAAGGTCCCAGTAATTCACTTTTGCTTTTAATTCCCTTGCCTTTGGGGATGTGCCGAGTAAGCGATTGCTACGGCTGAGGTCAGAGAGGTCTTTTCCTGCTTTCTCCTCTAAGGTTTTGATGGTTTCCTGTCTCACATTCAGGTCCTTTATCCATTTTGAGTTTATTTTTGTGAATGGTGTGAGAAAGTGGTCTAGTTTCAACCTTCTGCATGTTGCTGTCCAGTTCTCCCAGCACCATTTGTTAAAGAGATTGTCTTTTTTCCATTGGATGTTCTTTCCTGCTTTGTCAAAGATGAGTTGGCCATACGTTTGTGGGTCTAGTTCTGGGGTTTCTATTCTATTCCATTGGTCTATGTGTCTGTTTTTATGCCAATACCATGCTGTCTTGATGATGACAGCTTTGTAGTAGAGGCTAAAGTCTGGGATTGTGACGCCTCCTGCTTTGGTCTTCTTCTTCAAAATTACTTTGGCTATTCGGGGCCTTTTGTGGTTCGATATGAATTTTAGGATTGCTTGTTCTAGTTTCGAGAAGAATGCTGGTGCAATTTTGATTGGGATTGCATTGTATGTGTAGATAGCTTTGGGTAGTATTGACATTTTGACAATATTTATTCTTCCAATCCATGAGCAGGGAATGTCTTTCCATTTCTTTATATCTTCTTCAATTACCTGCATAAGCTTTCTATAGTTTTCAGCATACAGATCTTTTACATCTTTGGTTAGATTTATTCCTAGGTATTTTATGCTTCTTGGTGCAATTGTGAATGGGATCAGTTTCTTCATTTGTCTTTCTGTTTCTTCATTGTTAGTGTATAAGAATGCAACTGATTTCTGTACATTGATTTTGTATCCTGCAACTTTGCTGAATTCATGTATCAGTTCTAGCAGACTTTTGGTGGAGTCTGTCGGATTTTCCATGTATAATATCATGTCATCTGCAAAAAGCGAAAGCTTGACTTCATCTTTGCCAATTTTGATGCCTTTGATTTCCTTTTATTGTCTGATTGCTGATGCTAGAACTTCCAGCACTATGTTAAACAAGAGCGGTGAGAGTGGGCATCCCTGTCGTGTTCCTGATCTCAGGGAAAAAGCTCTCAGTTTTTCCCCGTTGAGGATGATGTTAGCTGTGGGCTTTTCATAAATGGCTTTTATGATCTTTAAGTATGTTCCTTCTATCCCGACTTTCTCGAGGGTTTTTATTAAGAAAGGGTGCTGGATTTTGTCAAAGGCCTTTTCTGCATCGATTGACAGGATCATATGGTTCTTCTCTTTTTTTTTTTGTTAATGTGATGTATCACGTTGATCGATTTGCGAATGTTGAACCAGCCCTGCATCCCAGGAATGAATCCCACTTGATCATGGTGAATAATTCTTTTTATATGCTGTTGAATTCGATTCGCTAGTATCTTATTGAGAATTTTTGCATCCATATTCATCAGGGATATTGGCCTGTAGTTCTCTTTTTTTACTGGGTCTCTGTCTGGTTTAGGAATCAAAGTAATACTGGCTTCATAGAATGAGTCTGGAAGTTTTCCTTCCCTTTCTATTTCTTGGAATAGCTTGAGAAGGATAGGTATTATCTCTGCTTTAAACGTCTGGTAGAACTCCCCTGGGAAGCCATCTGGTCCTGGACTCTTATTTGTTGGGAGATTTTTGATAACCGATTCAATTTCTTCGCTGGTTATGGGTCTGTTCAAGCTTTCTATTTCCTCCTGATTGAGTTTTGGAAGAGTGTGGGTGTTTAGGAATTTGTCCATTTCTTCCAGGTTGTCCAGTTTGTTGGCATATAATTTTTCATAGTATTCCCTGATAATTGTTTGTATCTCTGAGGGATTGGTTGTAATAATTCCATTTTCATTCATGATTTTATCTATTTGGGTCATCTCCCTTTTCTTTTTGAGAAGCCTGGCTAGAGGTTTGTCAATTTTGTTTATTTTTTCAAAAAACCAACTCTTGGTTTCGTTGATCTGCTCTACAGTTTTTTTAGATTCTATATTGTTTATTTCTGCTCTGATCTTTATTATTTCTCTTCTTCTGCTGGGTTTAGGCTGCCTTTGCTGGTCTGCTTCTATTTCCTTTAGGTGTGCTGTTAGATTTTGTATTTGGGATTTTTCTTGTTTCTTGAGATAGGCCTGGATTGCAATGTATTTTCCTCTCAGGACTGCCTTCGCTGCGTCCCAAAGCGTTTGGATTGTTGTATTTTCATTTTCGTTTGTTTCCATATATTTTTAAATTTCTTCTCTAATTGCCTGGTTGACCCACTCATTCGTTAGTAGGGTGTTCTTTAACCTCCATGCTTTTGGAGGTTTTCCAGACTTTTTCCTGTGGTTGATTTCAAGCTTCATAGCATTGTGGTCTGAAAGTATGCATGGTATAATTTCAATTCTTGTAAACTTATGAAGGGCTGTTTTGTGACCCAGTATATGATCTATCTTGGAGAATGTTCCATGTGCACTCGAGAAGAAAGTATATTCTGTTGCTTTGGGATGCAGAGTTCTAAATATATCTGTCAAGTCCATCTGATCCAATGTATCATTCAGGGCCCTTGTTTCTTTATTGACCGTGTGTCTAGATGATCTATCCATTTCTGTAAGTGGGGTGTTAAAGTCCCCTGCAATGACCACATTCTTATCAATAAGGTTGCTTATGTTTATGAGTAATTGTTTTATATATCTGGGGGCTCTGGTATTCGGCGCATAGACATTTATAATTGTTAGCTCTTCCTGATGGATAGACCCTGTAATAATTATATAATGCCCTTCTTCATCTCTTGTTACAGCCTTTAATTTAAAGTCTAGTTTGTCTGATATAAGTATGGCTACTCCAGCTTTCTTTTGGCTTCCAGGAGCATGATAAATAGTTCTCCATCCCCTCACTCTCAATCTAAAGGTGTCCTCAGATCTAAAATGAGTCTCTTGTAGACAGCAAATAGATGGGTCTTGTTTTTTTATCCATTCTGATACCCTATGTCTTTTGGTTGGCGCATTTAATCCATTTACATTCAGTGTTATTATAGAAAGATACGGGTTTAGAGTCATTGTGATGTCTGTATGTTTTATGCTTGTAGTGATGTCTCTGGTACTTTGTCTCACAGGATCCCCCTTAGGATCTCTTGTAGGGCTGGTTTAGTGGTGACAAATTCCTTCAGTTTTTGTTTGTTTGGGAAGACCTTTATCTCTCCTTCTATCCTAAATGACAGACTTGCTGGATAAAGGATTCTCGGCTGCATATTTTTTCTGTTTAGCACACTGAAGATATCGTGCCAATCCTTTCTGGCCTGCCAAGTTTCAAAAGAGAGATCAGTCACGAGTCTTATAGGTCTCCCTTTATATGTGAGGGCACGTTTATCCCTTGCTGCTTTCAGAATTTTCTCTTTATCCTTGTATTTTGCCAGTTTCACTATGATATGTCGTGCAGAAGATCGATTCAAGTTATGTCTGAAGGGAGTTCTCTGTGCCTCTTGGATTTCAATGCCTTTTTCCTTCCCCAGTTCAGGGAAGTTCTCAGCTATAATTTCTTCAAGTACCCCTTCAGCACCTTTCCCTCTCTCTTCCTCCTCTGGGATACCAATTATGTGTATATTATTTCTTTTTAGTGTATCACTTAGTTCTCTAATTTTCCCCTCATACTCCTGGATTTTTTTATCTCTCTTTCTCTCAGCTTCCTCTTTTTCCATAACTTTATCTTCTAGTTCACCTATTCTCTCCTCTGCCTCTTCAATCCGAGCTGTCGTGGTTTCCATTTTGTTTTGCATTTCGTTTAAAGCGCTTTTCAGCTCCTCGTGACTGTTCCTTAGTCCCTTGATCTCTGTGGCAAGAGATTCTCTGCTGTCCTGTATACTGTTTTCAAGCCCAGCGATTAATTTTATGACTATTATTCTAAATTCACTTTCTGTTATATTATTTAAATCCTTTTTGATCAGTTCATTAGCTGTTGTTATTTCCTGGAGATTTTCTGAGGGGAATTCTTCCGTTTGGTCATTTTGGATAGTCCCTGGAGTGGTGAGGACCTGCAGGGCACTTTCCCTGTGCTGTGGTGTATAACTGGAGTTGGTGGGCGGGGCCGCAGTCCGACCTGATGTCTGCCCCCAGCCCACCACTGGGGCCACAGTCAGACTGGTGTGTGCCTTCTCTTCCCCTCTCCCAGGGGCGAGATTCACTGTGGGGTGGCGTGGCCCGTCTGGGCTACTCGCACACTGCCAGGCTTGTGTTGCTGGGGATCTGGCGTATTAGCTGGGGTGGGTAGGCAAGGTGCACGGGGGCAGGAGGGGCAGGCTTAGCTCGCTTCTCCTTAGGTGATCCACTTCAGGAGGGGCCCTGTGGCAGCGGGAGGGAGTCAGATCCACTGCCGGAGGTTTGGCTCCGCAGAAGCACAGAGTTGGGTGTTTGCGCGGAGCGAGCAAGTTCCCTGGCAGGAACTGGTTCCCTTTGGGATTTTGGCTGGGGGATGGGTGGGGGAGATGGCTCTGGCGAGTGCCTTTGTTCCCTGCCAAGCTGAGCTCTGTCATCCGGGGGCTCAGCAGCTCTCCCTCCCTTTGTCCTCCAGCCCTTCCCACTTTCCGAGCAGAGCTGTTAACTTATGACCTCCCAGACGCTAAGTCGCGCTTGCTGTGGGAACACAGTCCGTCCAGCCCCTCTGCTTTTGCCAGCCAGACTCGGGGGCTCTGCTTGGCCGGCGAGCCGCCCCTCTGCCCCGGCTCCCTCCTGCCAGTCCGTGGAGCGCGCACCGCCTCGCCGCCCTTCCTACCCTCTTCCGTGGGCCTCTCGTCTGCGCTTGGCTCCGGAGACTCCGTTCTGCTAATCCTCTGGCGGTTTTCTGGGTTCTTTAGGCAGGTGTAGGTGGAATCTAAGTGATCAGCAGGACGCGCGGTGAGCCCAGCATCCTCCTATGCCGCCATCTTCCCTCCGACCCTCTTTATTTTTTTTAAAAGATATTTTAAGAATGTTTATTTTTGAGAGAGAACACACACACGCACACACACACACACACACACACACACACAAGTGGGGGAGGAGCAGAGAGAGAGAGGGAGACAGAGGATCTGAAGCTGACAGCATAGAGCCCCATGTGGGTCTCGAACTCACGAACCATGAGATCATGACCTGAACTGAAGTCGGTTGCTTAACCAACTGTGCCACCCAGGTGCCCCTGTAGTTATTTCTTTTAAGGTTCCTATTTTGAAGAGATGCAAACTTATGTAAAACCATATCATTGTATATCAAATGATATGACATCTGAGATTTTCCTTAAAATTAGAGATAGGGATGCCTGGGTGGCTCAGTTGGTTAAGCTGCTGGCTTTTCATTTCAGCTCAGGTCATGATCTTGCAGTTAGTTGTCAGTTCAAGCCCCACATTGGACTGCCCTGGCAGCATGAAGCCTGCTTGGGATTCTCTCTCTCCCTCTCTCTCTGCCCTTTCCCTGCTCTTTCTCTTTCAAAAATAAATAAACAAACATAAAAAAAAATTAGAGATGAAACAGGATTGGCCATGATTGGATGCTTGTTGAATTGGGGTTTGATTTACTATTATTTCTACTTTTGTATATGTTTGAAGTTTTTTTTTTTTTTTTAATAATGAAATGTAAAAAAGAAAAAAAAAAGGCCCACTCTGGCTGTGGCAGGTTGGCTGTAGTGTGGACACAGAGAAGTGAGTGGATTGGGGATACATTTTGTAGTTAGAGTCAACAGGACCTACTGGTAGGGGGTGGTGAGGAAATGAGAAGATCCAATGGTAACTCTTTGATTTTTAGCTTAGCGACTGGTTGGATTAAGATGCTATTGGCCAAAAAAATGAAGGCATAGGAGGAGCATGTTTGAGTGGGGAGGGGGGAAAAGTTCTCTTTTGAGCATGTAAAGCTTAACATTAGACATTCACATGGAAATGTCCAGTGGGCAAGTGTGGAATCACGCCAAAAGGACGGACATATTGTATAAGACAGTCTTATGAGCTACTTCAGCCACTCTCAGACTCACCTGACCCAAGAGCCTTTGCTTATTTGTTCTATCTCTGTTGCTGGTTCTGTGTGGGCTCCCACTGGCTTTTTGTAGGTGCCACCTGACAAAGTAAAAGCCCTGTTTCCCAGGGGATTCCCTATTGAAGCCAACCTGCTTAGTGCCTGTATAAAAGCAACTGGGAAGTGAGGAAGAATTAACGCCTCATGAAGTCAAGCTTTGGTCAAGGGGGAATGGGAGCCAGTGGATAAATTATTCCCTCTTTCTCTCTTTGGAGCCAGTCCTGAGATGCATTCACTCATGTGGCCTCTTGGAAGATGGTTCAGGAAGTTAGAGCAATCATTCATGCTTGATCCCAAGCAGAAGCCAGCTCTGTAATGTACCATTGTATTTGCTTTCCTTCCTTTCCTGCCTCACTCTCCTTTCCTTGACATTTGCAGAACAAAAGAAGGTAGATTCAGTAAAGCAGATGGAAACAGAGGCAGCAAAGTAGAAGGAAAGCTAGGAGAAAGGAGGGCCATGTAAATCTTGCAAAGGAGGTAACGCTCATCTTTGTTGAATGCTGCAGACAGCTCAAGAGAAAACTAGGAGGGTGATCCTTAGATTTGGCAAAATCAGAGGTCACTCATTAGTAAACCTGTTGAGACCTTTCTCAGCTTTCATGGGATGATTGAGAAGGAAACATGACTACAATGGACTGAAAAGAGAATAGAAGATTAAAAATTTTTCAAAAGTGTAGACAGTAAATAGAGACATCCTTTGCTTTGAAGGGGAACCGACGTGGTGGATGGAAAAGGATTGTGGAAGGGGAAGGATTTTCATTTTTTAAAGAAGGGCAATAATTACTGTAGGTTCATGGGAATAAGTGTGTGGGGGCAGCATAATTGTGAAAGTGAAGTCTGTGAGACCATCATAGGGAATGTATTTAAGGGCTCAAATGAGAAGTAGGCGGGCGTGGGAGGACTAATGTTTGAAGAGGGGAGAATGTGCATTTTGGGAATGGAGAGGCAAATAGGCCAGGGATGTGTGGTAGGATCACTTGGCAGTGTTAAGGGCAAATTGAGAGTTGTGGCTGGGACAAGTCCTTTTGGGTGGTGCCAGTCTCTTTCAGTGAGCCTGCTTTCTTGTTCCCACTCTTCCCTGCCAAGGTTGACTTTTCATTTCTTATCAGTTCTAGAACCTCAAGGGAAGGCACAGGAGTTCCTGAATTCTAGTCTCTGGGAATGTTCCCTAACAGGGACAACTGGTCCCATCAGCTATGGTAGGTAGGTTGGTCATGGATGAGGCACAGCTGTCAAAAGATGAGGACATAGTAAGGCAGGCACCCCAGGAGATAACTCCAACCTGGTCTTCTGGACTTCCTGACCAATAAAAGGGCTGGAGAATAGGTTGGATGCATTTGGCTGATTTTTTGTTTATTTGTTCGTTTGTTTCTTGGGAGATCCTTGTTATAGGTATAGCAATCGTAGTCAGACTGTATTCTGAGTTTTAGTTTGGGACATTTGCTCTCTATAGCTGCAGGGAAATATTTTCTTTTATTAGACCCAATCATCTCAAAGAATTTGTGTAGGAGGAATTACAAATAGAGATGAGAGACAGAGATAGAGAGAGAGAGAGAGAGAGCAAGAGAGAGTGAGAGTGTGTGTGTGTGTGTGTGTGTGTGTGTGTGTTCTTCCCATTAGTGGTATTTTGGCTCCTATTCCTTGCCAAATACAGGAGGACCAACCTTTTTTCTGTAGGGGAGGAGTCTTGTGTAGTGATTTGCTCACAGGAGCCAGTGGCCCATTTCAGGGAATGTCCTGGGGACATTCCTTTGGGGTTGCAGCATGGGGGTAGAGGAGTTTAGAGTTCGACGATTCAGCGTTTTGGCCTTTCCTATTACCTGCAAGTCTGTGTGCCATTGTGTTTTCAGGGTTGCCAGGTTATTCCTATAGCCAGGCAGAAAAATGCCTTGTTTGGGAGCTCCGGCCTATAGTCAGATATGCGTTAGGTCTCCACTCTACCATTTACATGCTTGGTGACCGTGGGACAGTCTTAAAATATACCTTCTTTATGTGGTTCTTGGGGAGAGGAAACATGTGAGGAGCCTTCAGCAAGAAGCCTAGCACAAAGTAGGCATGGCACAAATGATAATAGTTTAATTTCCAGGGACACCTGGGTGGCTCAGTCGGCTGAGCCTCTGACTCTTGATTTCAGCTCAAGTCATGATCCCAGGGTCATGGGAGGGGAGCCGAGCATGGAGCACGGAGCCTACTTAAGATTCTCTCTCTCTCCCTCCATCCCTTTCCCCTGTTCACATGCTCTCTCTCTCAAATAAAATTTTAAAAATTAAAAAAAAATAGTTTAATTTCTAGGAGGACCTATTGGCATAAAATTGTATTATTGGATGCTCAGTGCAGTGTATGATCTAGAGAAAGAAGACAAAGCTATTTGGTGAATGAGGTGAGACTGGTGAATAGAAGAGTACCAGGTAAGACACAGAATTATGGAACTTGAGTTTGTGAGGAAGATTTTGATTAACATCTCAAGTATGCTGCTTGGACCTTTGATGAAGTTGCATCTCTAGGCCTCAGTTTCCCATCTATATCATGGGAATAATAATGTCTGCCATTGGGTTTTTGTAAGATACAGATCAATAAAACACTAAGCATAAGGCCTGACATTTAGTAGCTATTCATTAAAGAGCTTTGATGATTAATAATAGTAGATGGTAATCATTACTCACACAATAGAGGCAGTGTAGCTGAGTGGGACAGAGTGGCCTCCTGCATTCCTGAAATTGCACCAAATTAGTAATTACCCACTTTGCTAGGGCAGAGGTTGACCCTGCACAAATCTCAATTCTGATTATTTCACAAAGGTTGTTAGATTTGACATGACAAGGGCTCCTTTCAAATATATAGAAGTTAATAATAATCTTGGACATGAATCTTGGATACCCATTCTTTCATTTTTCTTTGGACATCTCACCCTTCTGCTAAAAGCAGTATATATTAAATCTCTTTTTTTTTTTCTTACTCTTTTGAATCTGATCACTCAGGCCTTGATAAAATCCTTGTTCTGGAGTTTGTTCAAAGTTCATGGGAATAGCATCACAAAGTATTATTCTTGTCAAAATTGCTTAAGTGGAATTGAATCACAAGGAAACAATGAGATTAATTCAGAATATGGCACATTCTACAAAACATCTAACTACCCTGGACTCTGCAAAAAACTTGAAAAACAAAGTGAAACTAAAAGGTCAGGATTGGAAGTATGTAAAGTTAGATTAAAAGAGACTAATAAATATATAACCAGATGCAATGCCTGCACCTTGAATAAGTATAGAGAGCCCTCCACCTGAAAGAGAGAAGGAAAGGAATAAGGAAAGAAAGAAAGAAAGAAGGAAAGAAAGAAAGAAAGAAAGAAAGAAAGAAAAGAAAGAAAAAGAAAGAAAGGAAAGAAGAAGGAAAGGAAGGAAGAAAGAAAGAAAGAAAGAAAAGAAAAAAGAAAAAGGAAAGGAAAGAAGGAAGAAAGAAGGAAAAAAAGAAAAAGAAAGAAAAGGAAAGAAAAAGAAAGGAAAGAAAAAAAAAGAAAAAGAAAGAGGAAAGAAAGGAAGAAAGAAGGAAGGATAGAAAAGAAAAGAAAAGAAAAAGAAAGAGAAATAAAGAAAAGAAAGGAAAGAAAAAGAAAGACAAGAAAAGGAAAGAAAGAAAGAAACCCAACTATAAAACATATTATGGGACAACTGGAGAAATTTGACTATGGACTATATATTATAAAATATTATTCACTTTATGATAAGTTTCTTGGGTATGACAATGGTAGTGTGGCTATGTAGGAGAACATACTTGTTTTTTTCAGGTAATACACATGTAAATATTTAGGGGTAAAATATTATAGTTTCTGCAATTTCTTAAAAATTATTTAGTGTTTATTAATTTTAGAGAGACAGTGCAAACAGGGGAGGGGCAGAGAGAGAGGAGAGGACACATCAGCATGGAGCCCAGTGCAGAGCTTGAACCCACAAATTGTAGGATCACGACCTGAGCTGAGGTCGGATGCTCAACCGACTGAGCCACTCAGGCACCCAATTTCTGCAATTTCAAATGGTTCCACCAAATAGGATGTAAATGTGTACATCTATATCCATAGGTAGATGTATAAAGAGAAAGAAAATATTCTTTGGAACATGGAAAATACTAACTATTTAACCTATATGAAAGGTTCATAGGTATCCATGAACTGTTCCTTCAACTTTTCTAAAGGTTTGACAATTTTCAAAATAAAAAGTTGGGGGAGAAAAGTTTGTGGGAGAAAACCAGCTAGCCCATCTGCATAGTTACTTCCCGGGAATGTTCATTGAGGAGCCCTCTATCCAACCTCACAGACACTGGGGCTTTTATCCTTTCAGGGACTAAGGGCTCACATCATAGATTTGAGCCATTGGCCAATTCTCACCTGGGAAAGCCTCTGTTCTTTACAGTCCTGAAGCTGAAAATCTGGAGTAGGAGATGGATGTGGAGAGAAGGCTTGTTCAGAAAAGGAAGTAGTAAAACAAACATGCATTTGAGGGGGCAACCATTAAAAAGATCCTAGGAGGTAAAGTCCTTTCAGTTTTCAGCAGGCATATGGCCCGTTAAGCATCTGTGTAAATTTAGTAGGAATCTTGTCTGCCTAGATGATGAAGAATAAGAATTCCAGGGTAAAAATAATTCAGGAATTTATACCTGGAATTTCTGGGAGAAATTGATAGAACTAGGAGAAATAATTTCCTTTCAAGAATGGATTTATTAAGGACAGATGGGTCCTGGGGTCATTCTTCTTAGAGCTTAATTACCATGTTCTGAAGCAGTTTGAGATCTTAATGACTTGACTCCTTCCTATCCACTGGTGTCAAATTTAAAACCAACCACACAAAATGTTGGGGACAAAAAGTAGTCCAGTAAACAAACTTATTAATAGAAATGAAATTCCACAGGGAACACAGGCACACACAAGTCAGTGGGATATTAAATTCCTGTGATAAGTTAACATGGATTAAGCAAAACTTTTTATAGTGCAAGTTCTTAGTATCAAATTTTGAAGCACAGCAACATCTAATAATATAATTATAATATATTAACTATTTCTTTTTTTAATGTTTATTTACTTTTGAGAGAGAGAGTGAGCAGGGGAGGGGCAGAGAGATTGGGAGAGAAAGAATCCCAAGCAGGCTCTGTGCTGTCAGCACAAAGCCAGACGTGGAGCTTGAACCCATGAATCATGAGATCATGACATCAGCCGAAATCAAGAGTTGGTTGCTTAATTGACTGAGCCACCTAGGCACCCCTATATTAACTATTTCTAATAGGTTGCAAATAATGCTTAAGGGCTATATTGAAGGAAAACATTGATTCACTCAATAAATAATTATTGGACACACTTTCTGTTCTGCATTTGGGAATAAAGCCAGGGACATGTCTTCCTGGAGTCCACTCTCCACCAATGAGGTGGACTTAATATGTGGTGAGTTACAATAGTAACAAAGGCTACAAAAGAGTAGTTTGTAGATCTGTCATCTGGAATAGCTTAGATTTTATGAATGCTAATCATCACAAGAAAATTATCAAATGTAGAACTATTTTTTAATGTTAATTTATTTGAGAGAGAGAGAGAGTGTGTGTGTGTGAGAGGGGAGGAGCAGAGAGAGAGGGATAGACAGTATCTGAAGCAGGCTCCAGGCTCTGAGCTGTCAGCACAGAACCCAATGTGGGGCTCAAACTCATGAACTGCGAGATCATGACCCTAGCCGAAGTCGGTTGCTTAAGGGACTGAGCCACCCAGGTGCCCCTGTAGAACTATTTTTAATATATTTAAAGTTTTTCTGAAATTTTTTCATTGTAAAAAGACTTTAATTTTCTTTTCTTCTTCTTCTTTTCCTTCTTCTTCTTCTTCTTCTTCTTCTTCTTCTTCTTCTTCTTCTTTTTGAGAGAGAGAGGGCGCAAGTTAGTGAGGGGCAGAGAGGAAAAGAAGGAGAGAGAGAGAGAGAGAGAAAAGCAGGCTCACCCAAAGCCCAGCTCATGTTTACTCAAAGCAGGGCTTGAGCTCACCCAAAGCTGGGCTCAAGCTCACCCAGTGTAGGGCTCAAGCTCACCCGATGTGGGACTCGAACTCACAAACTGTGAGATCATGACCTGAGCCAAAGTCAGATGCTTAACGATTGAGCCACCCTGGTGCCCTGAGGCTTTAATTTTCTAAGACAACTTTAAATCCTAAAGGTTGGGATTTTTGTTCTCTTGTTTATGTCTCCCACCATCATGCTTGCAGATAGAGTGATTGACAGGGTCAATAGCTATGCATGTGACTGTCAGCAGGAAGGCTGCTGGGACAATGCTCACGGTCCTCCATGCCACCAGCACGGCAGCATATAGCCAGTGGTTAAAGGTACCAATACTAGTGTTAACTTCTTGAGTTCAAGTCCAGGTTCTGCCACTTGGTAGCTGGGTATGGGCAAATTACTCACTCAAGCTCAGTTTCCTCAGCTGAAAATGAAGATAGTCGTAGTACCACCCTCCCCAACTCTTTTTTTTTCTTTTAGCATCCTAAATAAGATAATGCAGATAAAGCACTTGGCAGAAAGTAAGTCTTCAATAGATTTTAAACATTTTTTTTATTTGAAAATCTAATTTTTTTTATTAAGCAATCCAGGAATCAGGGAGCATCCCATCTAGCAAAAAGAGGGGAGCTCCTTGGATTTTAACTATTATATGGTTGCTTTAATTTTTATGACTAGTCGATTGTCTGATCATCCCCACTCTGAACATGCTCACTGGCTTTTTGTTCTTATTTTTCAAGTTGAATGTAGTCAGGTCCCTGATTTCACACCAAATGCATTCACTTCTAGTCTTGTATGCACAGTAATCAAAGTGGGCTTTTACTGTCCTAGAGGTCAAAAACCATAAAATTTTATCTGTAGTATAAAAACCCAAAGCTGACATAGGAAAGGAAGTTGGAAAGTAGCAGAAATTAATACAAGAAGGTTCAGGCTTTTCAAAGGCAAATATGCAAAGCTGAGAATGATCTTTTCCCTGAATGAACATCTGGAATGACTGTATGTAGATTAGTACACTCATGATACCAGCAAGTGCCGGCTACTTCTGAGTCCATTGGAGCTTTTTTTCTAGCAACTTTGGAAAATCCACATCTTTATTACTTTTGTTTTTTTTAATGCTGGACAGTGTGACAGAGATGGCTGATTGTCTCAATATTCATTTCTCCCTTCTTTTTCGTTAGAGGACACTGATTGTTAGTTGGACTTTTGGCTACCCAGAATATGGACTACATTTCCCAAGCTCCCTTGCAGCTAGGCATGTGATCATGTGACTAAGTTCTAGCCAAAGGGCTGTGAAGAGATGTGTTCTTGCAAGGAAAGATGTGCTCTCCTTTCTTTTCCAACTGAGCCAGGATGTGGATGTTGTGGTGAGCTACCTGGACCATGCAGATGAGAATAACACCCTAAGAAAGGTGGAAGGAACTTGAGTTTGGACACTGTGGAGCAGCCACATTATATTAGAGAGAAATATAATTCTATTTTGTTTAAGTCATGACTACTCAGTCTCCATTAACTGCAGTTGTATCTAGATCATAAATAATACAGGCAGGAATGAATATGGAAGTAGAAGTGTCTCCTCAACACCTCCCCCTCACCATTGCTCTTTTTTTGCTGGCTTGAATCCTGGGAGGGAAATGCTGATGTGTGTGTGTGTGTGTGTGTGTGTGTGTGTGTGTGTGTATTGTTTTACTCTGTATGTAAGATTCATTCACTGAACATACACAGTATTTATATTGAGAGTTCCAGGCATTTTACTTTGAATGTGTGCATGTGCGTGCGTGCACACACACACACGCACACAAATATGTACACTTACATATCAATCACAATTATCATGTTTAATAAGCATACAGTCTAGACTGGAAAATCTATATAATATGAGAAGTAATATATTGCCAAATGAACAAGATAATGAGCTCAGAAAGTTTCAGAAAGCCTGGGCCATCATTTTTACTCTGAACCCAATGAATTACCAATGAAAGTAGAAAGCTAGTCTCCAGAAGGACAAGGGATGGGATTTGACTTCATTTAGCTTTCCCCATTGTTTACAGAACACCCTACTCATAGCTTTCCTTCAGTTCTGTGTCAGGTTGCCCCCTTTGTGGTCTTCTGGCTCTTTCTTGGCACCCTCCTCTTTCCCACCCACATGATGCCTGTTATCTCAGAAGCCTGGCCCTCCTTCATCCCTTTGTGTGAGACAAGCAGCTGGCATCACTGTCCCAGTTTCATAGATAGAGCAACGGTCATTTTTCTATTGTTACTAGACCAAAGTTAACTAGTGAGTCATTCTAAAGTCCTAGAACCGGATCCTAATTCTTGTTCCTGGAATCATTTGCCAAACCGAATTACACCGAAGGTTCAAGAGGATGCTGGCCTTTGAACAGCTCAGTGAGGAATGCATTTGCGTGTGACTTAGTTAAAAACAAGGATTAACTCTCTATTGAAAACTGCTGGCCTGAAAAAGAAAGGGGAGAAATGTATCAATGTAAAATCATCTTCATACCAAAAAGATGCTTAACTGCTCTGAAAATGCACTGCAAGCTCTTTGGTTCATGGCTTCCTAAGTACTAGGTTTTTAAACAGAATATGTCTTGTTTGCAGTTGAGGAGATCAATTTTCTTCCTCTTACAATAGTCACATATGTGAATTTAGATCTGGGAGGAAACAATTTATTTCCTTCTTTTCACAAGAGGATCTTTAAAGTATCTAACAACAACAACAACAACAACAACAACAGCAACAAGAATAAATTTAAAAGAAAGTATCTAACAGAAAAAATGAGCTTGCTCATGTATTAAAATTAGTACACAAGCCATTCCAAACACAAGCTGTTCATATTTAGTAGGGAGATGCTTTTTATGTAGCATTTTTGGCATAGCTTAGAATTTCCTAATTTTTTCCCCTTCCTTGTGTCTTTCTTTGCATCACATGTAATCCTGTTTCTTCATCCTTTCATGAACCCTCCTAGCCAACTTGATGAAAGGCACAAAGTGTGCCTGCAGTAGTAATTCTGGATTTAAAAGTAGAAACAACGTCAGTGTGAAGGCAAGTTAGAGTTTGAATATTAAGCTTAGTGACTTTATCCTTTGTTTCATAGCTATGGGAAAAGGAAAATTTTGGAAAGTGGAAACAGGATTTCTTACTTGGAGTCCAGGAACCCTTAAAGCTGTCTTTCTTATAATTATCACCTGCAACTACCCTTTGGGCTCTACCCAGACACCCTGAGTCAGGATCCCTGAAGATGGGTCATGGGAATCTTCTTTTCAACAAACTTCCCAGATGGTTCTTATATCCATTAACAGTTGGAGAGTCTCTGCTCTGAGGAGTTCATGGATGGTCTTTAAGGGCTTTATGAAGCCCCTCAATATGTATACAAAGTATGGTGCAGGTGCACAGGTGTGTTTTTCTTTTTCTTTAAAAAAAATTTTTTTAAGTTTATTCATTTTTCAGAGACAGTGAGACAAAGCATGAGTGGAGGAGGGCAGAGAGAGAGGGAGACACAGAATCCAAAACAGGCACCTGGCTCTGAGCTGTCAGCACAGAGCCTGATGCGGGGCTCGAACTCACAACCATGAGATCATGACCTGAGCTGAAGTCAGCCACTCAACCAACTGAGCCACCCAGGTGCCCCACAGGTGTGTTTTTCTAAGGGAGATTCTCAAGGAGTTCTGTGACCCTGGAAAAGGTTAAGGGTCTAAATGGTCAATAAATGTAGGGAAAAAAAGTTCCGTCTCACTTATTAGTGAACAGGAACTAAAAAAATTAGTGAACAGATTGAAAAATCTGACACAGTGTTTGGCAAAGATCTAGAAAAGTAGGGATTCTCATACATTGATTATGAAAACCAACGGTTACAGACATTTTGGGGAGCACTTTGACAATAGCTAACAAAACTTAAAATACATTCTCTTTACAACCCATTTTAAGTAAGTACAAACTCTTGAACACATGAACATGACTTGCTTAAGGATATTCTATGGGGTATTGTTTGTTTATAATTGCAGAAAATTGGAAATAACCTAAATATTCGCCAATAGAAGAATGAATAAATAAAATGTAGTATAATAAAGTGTTCATTACTATAAAGTGATTACAAGGAATGATATAAAGCCTCATATTAATAATTATGAAAATAATGGTTAATACTCACATGTTTACTGGCACTAAGAGTTCTGCATATATTAACAAAAAGTCTGGACCCCAAAACATAATACTGAGTTAAAAAAAGACATCACAAAATGATACACATTGTGATACTACTTATGTCTAAAAGCACAAAATAATACTTAAATGATTTATCAATACACATGTAGTAAAAATATGAAAACATGGATTTCCCAAATATACACAAAATTCTATATAATTGCGATCCAGGGTAGCACCAGGGAGGACTTATAAAACTGGGGGCATTTCAGTCTGCTTCAGTTTATCAGAAACCTGTCATTTTCTAAAGACCTGTAATTAACAAACATTTATATAGAACTGTACTCTTACAACCAGTTACCAAGGGGTGATGATTAATTTTATATGCCAACTTGACTGGGCTAAAAGGTGTCTAGATAGCTGGTAAAACATTATTTTTTGGTTGTATCTGTGAAAGTGTCTCTGGAAGAGATTAGCATTTGAATCAGGAGACTGAATAAGATCACTTTACCCTATGCAAATGGGCATCATCCAATCCATTGAGTGCCCTCATAGAGCGAAAAGGAAGGGCAAATTTGCTCTTCTCTTGAGCTGAGACGTCCACCTTCTCCTGCCCTCAGACATTTGTGCTCCTGGTTCTTGGCTTTTGGATTCATACCAGGACTTACACCACTGGCCCCAATTTTTTAGATCTTCTCAGAATTCATGATAACTAGGGAGTAAAGGGCTTGGTGTTGCCAGACATATGCCTTAAATTTAAGATTAAGAAAACTGGAGAAACTCAAAATATGCAATTTTGATTTAATAAAATCAAGTGTCTTTCCCTCTCTTCCTACCCCACTCCATATTAAAAAAAAAAAAAAAAAAAGGAAAAAGGGCTAGGAAAAAAAAATTATGGTTACTCGGGTAATTATTCTTTCAACCAGATTTCAAATTTAGAGCTCTTTACCTCCAACTTCTGTCCTCTTTGTTGACAGGATTAAGTGGACCTACAAGGATCTGCACATTTGGTCCCAGTACCCTCCCAGTTCACCCCGTATCCCACCCACGTGGACTCCTCATCCTCATTTTTGTACTGCCAACCTTTGCCTGGGAAAGGCTTCTTTCTGACCCTGCTTGCCTGGAAAAGCCCAATCATCCTTCAAGAACCAGCTCAAAGTTCACCTCCTCTGTGAAGGCTCCCCTGAAATAGGAGTTACTCATCCCCACATGCTGATTGAATACTGGCAGTGCCCTTCAGCCAAAGACCACCAGGAACACGCCAACAATGAGACAAGGTAGGTTTATTACTCATTGATGGAGGGAAAACATACTCCATGGGGCATAACAGAGTGTCATAGAGAACTTTTAAGATTTGGGCTTTGGTTGGGTGATTTGGGGAGGGTCTATTAACTCAAAAATCTTCTCTAGATTGGAAACCACCAAAGAGCAAAGGGCAGTTCTATGCTTTGGTGTTTTATGGGTGGCACAGTGACCTTGTTTTTGTCTTGGCATAGACAAAATTATAAATTACAAATTTGTAAAAATTTACAAATTACAAATTTACTGTGAACTTGTTTTGTTGTTCTTTATCATGGTTCAGAGTAAGTTTATCTGAGGTTGGTGTACTATGAGATTATTTATGTCCAACCGGAGAACAAGATGGCCTGGCTATGAGTGTCAGACCAGCTTGTAATACTATTGGGGTCTAACTGTGATTATTTGTGGGTGTCAGGGGCTGCTTTCCTTTTTCTTAGCACCTACAGTACAACAGTTATTGGACTTTGATATTGTTTGTGTGTCTTTTACATCACTCAGCAAGTTGTATTGTGACTCAGATAGTGCTGTCCATCCAAACCCTCCCCGCCCCCCCCAACAGTGGGGCAAGCATGGAATGTCAGTGGGACTGACCCCACCTCCAGCTTCAGTGATGAGCCTTGATTTGTCTAAAACAACCCAGTGACTAGTTCAGGGATGGGCATTGCAGATGATGTTGCCTGGAAATAGACACAGAGATTTGCATGCAAGAGAGTTAGTGGGGAAGGCTCACAGGAAGGATGTTAACGGAGAGAGAAATCCAATGGAGCAGTAGGGAAAGTTGACCTGCTGTGCGGTTGCAGTAAAGGCCTCATCTGATCCTCCAGGGGAGCTCTGGAGCTGGGATATCCCTTCAGAGAGGTCAGAATTGAGGCAGGGCGAGGCTTTTGTACCTGCCCATTGACCAGCAGTTTCTTCCCAAAAGGGGCAGGCAGCTCCTATTGGCTAGAGCAATGCCTGTAGAGGAACTCACTTATGAACCATCAACAATCACCCATCCCAGCGGTGGAGGATGGGAGTTTCAGTCCTGAAAGGAAAATCTGGTTGGTGTAGCCACTAAAATGGACAAATGTGAATAAGCTATTTTCTCATCCTACTGATAATTTCACCTTCTAGAAGACATGATTTTGGTGCCAATTCCATCCAACAAGGAGCACTTGGTAGGTGAAATGGAGAGCCTTGCAAAGCAGTTACTATTACTTATTTAAACACATTGCTCAAGGCCAGCCCAGTTGGGAGTGTTCTTTGGATACAGTGATTATTTCAGGGAGCTCAGGAATTTTTTGGTACCTAAGGGTAGAGAAGCATGTTCTCCTCCATTAGATGCCAGAATAAAGTGTATAGTCTCAGTTGCTGGTTGCATCATCAGGACAAAACCAGCATATAGACCGTGGAAGAATGGAGAAACTTGTAGAGAAATGAGGGTGGTAATAGTGGACTGGAGCTACATCAATCATCAGGCCACAGGTGATTGTGCACCTCTCTTTCCAATTCTGTGTTTCGTGATTTTATACTCTTCGCTCGAAATAGGCCATGGTGGGAGTATTTACAACATGGAAGTTGGCAAACACTGTAAGTCAAGGCTTTGTTCTCCAGAGAGTCAATTAGTTGTTGTACACACTTTCCAGCAAACCACTAGTGGAGCCCTAATCAAACCACGCCTGAAGCCTGTCCTGTTACATGACAAGACTTTAGAGTTACAGGAGTCAATAGATTCTCTTTATAATATAACCTGTTTTGACTTCTAATTACCACATATTATTGTTTATCGATTTGTACTTTCGTTTTCTCCAATAAGCTGAAAGCTTCCCAAAAGTCAGGGAACATATTTTTCTTTGAATTTTCAGTGCCTAGAACATAGTCAGTATCCAACATACATTGAACACATAAAGTAGAACGATCCTTGAACTGAAAAGGATCGAACAAGCACTGATAAAAAGGTAACAGACATTTAAGATGAGTGAAAGTGCAGGTGTTCAAACTTGTCCATTTTGTTGGCCTAAAGAAATTACATTCCAGAGTTGAGAGAATTATGACAAATTTTGGATGTGGGAGAGAAAATGAAAGATAGGCAAATGCCCATCTGGTTTTTTAAGAAGAAAGAAAGCAAATTCTGCAAGCTGTGTAGTTTCCTGGTTATCTCACATCAGGTTCTAGAACAGATTGTTGAGGGGCGCCTGGGTGGCTCAGTTGGTTGGGCGACTGACTTCGGCTCAGGTCATGATCTCGCGGTTTGTGAGTTCGAACCCTACGTCAGGCTCTGTGCTGACCACTTGCTCAGAGCCTGGAGTCTGCTCCGGATTCTGTCTCTCTTTCTCTCTGCCCCTGCCCCACTCACACTCTGTGTCTGTCTCTCTCAAAAATAAATAAACATTAAAATAAATAAATAAATAAATAAATAAATAAATAAATGAATGAATGAGATTGTTGAAATACTAGTGAAGGAGAAGAAGCAGTGTTCACCAGGATACGCTCATTAATAACAAAATCAAAAAAACAAAAAGCAAAAATGGACAGCCAAGGGTTTGCATGATATGACATGGCCATAGAGTTAAATTTAATGGGGATAAATGAAAGATACTGTATTTGCGTCCAAAACACCAATGGCACACTGTCAGGATGTGACTTGGCTTAACAGCAATATGTACAACAAAGGTGGAGAGATTATACTTGAAAATCAATCCAGTTTGAGTCACCTATGTAATGTGACCATGAAGAAAGCCAATACAATCCTGGGCTGCATTAAATTAAGCTTAGTCTGGTCTTGTGACTTACTGATTGATGTGCAAGTCTTACCTGATGACCTAAACAGAAACAGATCCTGTTTGAACAGCATTTTGAAGAATTAGTTCTCCTTCCTCCCTCAAACCTGGCAGAGTCTTCTTGTGGAGACACCAGTGTGTGTGATTCAGTCAGGGGTAGTACCTGCTTATGAATCACGTTGGTGGCTGCATGGAGAGTAGGGCCCACCCAGGTTCAGGTGATCTGTCTGTCCATTCATGTGCCATTACCATGCTGTGTTATTTATAGAGACTTTGTGCTGTGTTACTATCTGATAGAGCTGGTCCTCCTTCGTAGCCCTTCCTTTTTAGTGTTTTTGAGAAGATTTTTGATGGTGTCCATGATCGTTAGGCTCCTATCCTCTCTGGCACCTATCTCCCCATTACACATCAACAGGGACTATGTATGGATGAGAAAAAGGAAACAGGGCTTCTGGGCATTCATCTCTCTCTTTCCCCACCTCCACACCCCTTTTTCTCAAGGACTCTTGGTGAATGTGGGCTTGGCTGACAGACAGCCACAGCCTGACTCCCATTCTTGGCTGCTTATCACTTGTGATCCTGGACAAGTTCCCTAAAATCCCTAAGCCTCAGTTCCCTCATCTGTTAAGTGGGCAAAATGATGCCTTCCTCAGAGTAGAATGAAGGGAAATGAAATGCAGAAAGCACTTATCCCAGAGCCTAGTATAGAGGAGTCTCCATACATGGCAGCCGTGTCTGCTGTTGTTCTTGTAGGAGATGGTGCTTTGTTTGTATAGTTCCTGTTACTATTACCATCAGACACTCCTTTATTTCCTTTATTCTGGTTCATGAATTTGAACGGGAAGAAATCATATCTCTATTTTATTCAACCTTTCTTTGAAATCTAGCTTTTCCTTCTGGTAAGAGTGCAGGCAACTTGACTACAGTGGTATTAGCACTGTGACTTTGTCACCATTGAAATCACAGATCTTTTCACATCACCTGATAGTTATTGCAGACATCTCAAAATATCTCCCATCACTCTTTGTTTTTTTTCTTTTTTTAAATTTTTTTTTTACCGTTTTTATTTATTATTGAGAGAGAGAGACAGAGCATGAGCAGGGGAGAGGCAGAGAGAGGAAGAAACACAGAATCTGAAGCAGGCTCCAGGCTCCGAGCTGTCAGCACAGAGCCCGATGTGGGGCTCGAACTCACAAACCGCGAGATCATGACCTGAGCCGAAGTCGGACGCTTAACCGACTGAACCACCCGGGCGCCCCATCCCATCACTCTTTGAAATGACAGTAGCTTTTTGACCCTTCATCAGGTCTTAGTATGTAAAGCATTGATTGGGGTGCCTGGGTGGCTCGGACAACTGAGTGTCCAACTTGGGCTCGGGTCATCATCTCACGGTTCGTGAGTGTGAGCCCCACATGGGGCTCTCTGCTGTCAGTGCCAGCCTACTTTGAATTCTCTGTCTCCCTCTCTCTCTGCCCCTCTCCTGCTCATACTCTCTGCCTCAAGAATAAACCTTAAATTTTTTTTTTTTTTTTTTTTTTTTTTTTTTTTTTTTTTTTTTTTTTTTTAGAAATAAAGCATTGCTAAAGTAGTACACATATTACTCTGGTACATTACTTAAATGTTTGATGACCATAACAGTATAATTGTTTTCTTTTGTAATTTTATGTATTTAAAATATTATTCTGAGAAGTTGTCTATAGGCTTTACCAGCTTGCCACTGGGAGCCATGGCACATAAAGGATTAAGTGCCCCTGTGCCGGTCAGCTCAGTTCATTAAAGAGCAGTGAAGGTCACAGGGGCTCTCTTGTAAGGTCAAGATCACTTCACCTCCCTTCACTCTATGCCTCAGCCCCAGAGACTGGCAGCATTTCCAGAGACACAGAAGGGACTAAGACCCACCCAAACAAGCCCGTCTCTGGCAGGAAATAGAATGCCTTGTGGATGGTGGATTAGCTTTGGCATAGCATTATGGGAGAGACGGACCATTTGGATATGAAAGCTGATAGTTGGCAAAGCAATAAAGGCAGAATGACTCACTTGTAACTGGTGGCGGGACCTGTGATTGATCAGCAGTCCTTCATTCTGACTCTCTCTCTCTCAGTCTAGGCCTTTTTTTTTTTAATTATTTATTTTGAGAGAGAGCAGGGGAGGAGCAGAGAGAGAGGGAGAGAATCCTAAGCAGACTCTGCACTGTCAGAGAGGAGCCCCATGTGGGACTCAAACTCACAAACTGTGAGATCATGACCTGAGCCAAAATCAAGAGTCGGACGCTCAACCGACTGAGCCACCCAGTGCCCCTCTCAGTCTAGGCCTTTTGTTCTACGTCAGGCAAGACTCCACACTTCCTATTCCTCTCTCTCCTCATCCCTACTCATGTCTCTTTTTCCATCTTGTCTCTGCTTCTCTCTCTATTTCCTTCCCTCATTTTTTCTCCTCCTCCCTCATTCCCTTTCCCCCACTTCTACAGGGAAGAAGCAGTAGAAAATTCTGAATTTAGTATTGAGCACATAGTGGACATTCTTCTTTATGCCTGACCTCATGTTCTTGACACTGATACTTGTTGGCTTTGGGCCTGTGCTCGCACCCCTTTCTGTCATCACATGCGCGCGCACACACACACACACACACACACACACACACACTCTCTATCTCTTTCTCTCTGACACACACTCGCACCTCAGAAAGATTATATTTATAATACCCTTGGGTATTTCCAAATGCCAGTACTCATTTTGGGAGCACACTTGTCTCTCCTGCTTGGAACAAACTGAACTTTCCACTGGCTCAGAGTTTTGAAGTTCTTCCGGCTGAGGGAAGAGTGAGAAACTCCAGGGGACCAGCCATATGTCAGAGCACTATCAACTTTCTACTCTGAGGGTCGTGCTCACCAGAGCAGAACATTTGTTGAAGGATTCGCAGCCACATTTGGCCCAAGCAGCTCATGTTGGGTCTTTTAAAAAAAAAAAACTTGCTGGTGGAAAGGGCTTCTGGAGTAGAGAGACCAGGTGTCGAGTGAGAATAGATCCTACCAGGCTGACACGGGCCATCAGAAATGATGTTTCGGGGCACCTGGGTGGCTCAGTCAGTTAAGCATCTGACTTGGTTTCAGCTCCAGTCATGATCTCACAGTTTGTAAGTTCAAGCCTCGCATCAGGCTCAGCTCTGATGGCATGGAGCCTGCTTAGGATTCTTTCTCTCTCCTTCTCTCTCTGCCCCTCCTTTCTCTTTTCTTTCTCTCTCTCTTTCTCTCAAAATAAAAATAAATAAACTTAAAAAAAAAAAAAAAAGAAATGATGTTTCTGAAGCCTAGAGAAGAGAAGGGTTTGAAACCAATAAATCCCCAAAGGACAAATGATAACTCTCACTCAATGTCTGTGAATTAATCTGAATTCACTTTCAGTTTGGAGTGAGCTGAAGGCTCTCATTTCTCAAAACTGGACTCAGGGCTGCCTTTATGCACAGGCAGATTTGAGCAGTTCCTCTCCTCTTCCCCAAATTTAGCTGTTCCATGAAATATCCTTAAAGGGGTTCAAAACAGTCATTCCACAATTAGAGCTATGGCTTGAAACCTCATTCCTGTGAGAGTTGACTCACTGACTTAATTCACACTAAAGTGTGAATGACTAACCCAGGATTCTTTCCTTTCTTGCAAACAGGTTTATGAAATAAATATAGTGAGAGAGAAGGCAGGATACTCAGAGAGAAGGAGAGGGAGGGAGAGAGAGAGAGAGGGAGGCAGATGTTTGAGAGGAAATTGGATGGAGGGACATAGAAAAATGAGATATTGGACATTTTATAACTTCATAGATTTTTAACTTTATAACTTTATAGATTTTACAACTTGTATGCTCAGAGTTGGTCCCAATTAATTTTCAGGAGGCAATTGCCTAGCTTAATTATGGATAAGTTTTTAGCACTCAGTTTCAACTGTACTTTATATCGGTTGGTTTTCTTAGCCTTTCGTATTAGAAGCTCTTTAGTGGGTAAAATGGGAAGGTGGCAAGAGAGAGGAGGAGGTACTGAATTGGATCAGAACCGTTGCTCAGAGGATGATGTTTCATCACCTTCCATGTAATTTTATCAGCTGTCATTTCAAACCAGTAAAGAAGCTCTTCCCTTCTACTTCACAGTAAGCAAATCTAGGGAGAATCCTTTCACTTCCCCCAAATCACCATTCTTTAAGTGGAATTTATTTGAACAATTTGCTCTGTGTGAACAACATTGATGTCTAGTCTGGCTTCCATTTGGTTCCTGTGTGGGTCACTAAGCCAAAGGGCATAATATGTCACATGTTCCACATATAAATACCACCTGATTTGAGCTGTTCGGTGAGCTCCAAGGTCAAAAGAAGGATTACCAGCAACAGAAAAGTATCGCTTCCAACACGGGATATGCTGTACCACATGCACAAGTCCCACATGCATTAAGTAGTTTGTGTAGTTTTTCATGACCTTGTTATCAGGGTCTGGTGAGCTTTGCAGCGAAAGTCACTTTGCACTCAGCCCAGCTTCTTAGCTCCCCAGGCAAGAAGGCAAAGAACATGGAAGAGGAGGAAATGGGTTCCAGGGTACCCTCTGCCTTGAGAGGCTTCTCCCTCTGACATCTGGAAGGGAAGAGGGTGGTTGAGTTCAAGGTTGCGGCCCCCGGACTGAGACTTGGAGAGAAGAATTTCCTTCAGATTCCTCTCCCTTTGGTAGGAGAGTAGGGCTCCAGGCCCAGACTGGGGGGCTTGGTCTGCTTCTGTTAAGTTGGAGGACGGGGGTTGGTCAAAAATGTCTGTCTGATTAATTCCTAGTCTTTCTGGCTTGAAAGACTAAATTGCAGTACTTGAGTACTGTCAATGTAGCACTATATGTTTTGTATTTATATATGTTTTATTATTTTCTTGCTTTTTCTGGACAGTGACTTTGTTTCCTTCTTACCACTCAGTATGGACATACCGTGTGATCACCCGTTATAACACTAGCTGACATTTAGCACTGTGCTTTTATATGGTTCTCACGGTGTGGTCCCTGACCAGCTGCAGCAACATCCCCTGCCTGGGAAGGTAGAAATGCAAATTTGCAGGCCTTACCCTAATGAATGGAACCTCTGGGGGTGAAGCCCGTAGTCTGCGTTCCGACAGGTGCTCCAGGTGGTGCTCACAGAACCTCAAGCCTTCAAACCTCTAACTCTGAGTTAGTGAGTTTTTCATTCATTTAGGAGCAACGCTCTTACATGTATTCTCTCAGATGTCATGTTGACCCACCTCTGCTTTAGGGCTGGAGAAGTGGAGGCTTAGAGATGTGATGGGGAGGGTCCAGGCTACTCTGCTCCTGTAGTTTTTCTTTCTCCTCTGCGTTTCAGAGCTTATCACAGGATGCCTCTGCCTCTGCTGGCACGCCGGAAGGGAGCTATCCTGGAACACCACTCAGAACACTTCCCCACAGCCTCGGGCAGGAGAGCAGCGCTGGGCAGGCTGTTGAGTGACAGTTGATTGACAGCTGGCCTCATCTGCTACCTCGCCCTCCTGGCTCCCCTCTTAACCTCTGTTCTCCTCTCTCTGCTGTTGCACCTGCCGAGATCAGCTGAGCCACTGTGGCTGCCTGTCGTTAGAGAGGAGCTCTGGGGCCCGAGGAAGGTGGGTGGATGGAATGGCCTCTCCTTGGAAGCAGGTTCTCTTTAGGTTCAAGGCCTTTGGGAGATATCCACTTAGGACATGGGCAGTCTTGCCTGTTTATTTAGGGTGTGGACTGGGAGTCAGGACAGGAGTTTTATGAACAGGGAGGGAGTTTTGTTGTGTTTTTACCTTTGTGCTGATTCTTTCAGGGAAGTTGAGTAGTGTGATAGAGAAAACTGTGATGAGAGGAAAAAAAATCAATTTTAGCGAAGTAAATGTAGGTTCACTTTCGTTTGTAAATATGTTTCTTCCATTTGTTGTTACTCCATCCATAAGTTGCATGCATATAAACCTTAGATTCAGATTCTTTTTAAAAAAAAATTTTTTTTACATGTATTTAGTTTTGAGAGACAGAGACAGAGCACAAGCAGGGGAGGCACAGAAAGAGAGAGGGAGACACAGAATCTGAAGCAGGCTCCAGGCTCCGAGCTGTCAGCACACAGCCCGACGCGGGGCTTGAACCCACAAACCGCGAGATCATGACCTGAGCCGAAGCTGGACACTCAACCGACTGAGCCACCCAGGCGCCCTAAAATCTTTTTTTATTCACAGTCAGTGTTGCTTTCTTTCAAGGAGGCACAGAAACTTAGTATCTGCCAGTGTGACAGTAGGTTCCGGCTGCCATACACAGGGTAGGTGGTGGCTTCTGTTAGTTGATAGTTACTGATGGACAGCATGTACCTCTCATTCTGTGGTGCCCACACACACAGGCACACGTATGCATACACACATACTCACTTGCATGCATGTGCACGTGCACGCGCACACACACACACACACACACACACACAGAACCTCTTATGTCTTTTTAACTTCCCAAAGCCATTAGACATATAAAATTTGCCTTAACCTAAAGTTTGAATAACAATTCTGAAATAATGGATGATATCCATTCAGGCAGTTTGATGGCTTAAAGCAAAGCTGAACTTCATACGTCTTGAAAAGCTTATTCCCAGAAATAAAGCTAAGTGGGCAAAGGAAGACCTATCTCTCCTTGCTGAATAGGAAACAAAACTGCACATATTAAATGATGTCTCCAAGGTGCTATGCTGCTTGGAACAAAGGTGCTGTAGACACCCAGGCACTTCGTGTTAAGATTGAGCACATAGTCTCAATGTGAACTATAAGGCCGTGGTAAAGTTGCCTGAAAATGAGTCAGCAGGACTTTGTGAGCCATTCATTCCCCTAATAAAACACCCTCCTCCCTAATAAAACATCTCTTGCCTCTCTCTTTTGACCTTGGGCAGTCTATAAAGGACAATGTCCTTCCTTTGGGATTATCTAATCTCTAAGAGAAGATGCCTTGCCCTCCTATATTGCTGGCGGGAGCGTAAAATGGTGCAGCTGCTGTGGAAACACTTTGGCGATTCCTCAGTAAGTTAAAAACAAAGTTATTATGCGTGTTTATAACCCAGAATATTCCACTCCCAGATATATAGTCTAAGATAATTTAAAACATATGTTCATACAAAAACTTGTACATGGGTGTTCACAGCAACATTATTTATGATAGACAAAAAGTGGTAACAACCCAAATGTTCATCAACTGAGGAAAAGAAAAACAAATGTACCCACACAATGGAATATTACTCAACCATAAAAAGGAATGATGTATTGACACATGCTATGACACAAATGGGCCTTGAAAGCATTATGCTAAGTAAAAGAAGTCAGAGACAAAGGGCTGCACACTGTATGACTATATTTATATGAAATGTCCAGATTAGGTGAATCCATGGAGATAAAAAGTAGAGTAGTAGTTGCCAGGGCCTAATGGGAGAGGAGAAATGGGGAGGGACTGCTAATGGCTATGGGCTCCATTTTGGGGTGATGGAAATATTCTGGAATTATGTAGTGATGATGGCTGCACAATAAGACTATACTAAATACTCCTGAATTACAACCTTAAAATAACGAATTTTATGGTATGTGAATTATATCTCTCTTTTTTTTAAAGCCTTAACAGGGCTCTGCCAATTTATTTTTTTCCTTTTGGATTAAGACAGGTAAGTAGAATACATCTCAACTTGGGCCTCTGGTGAAGTGTTTATTAGGCTGAGGGCTCTCTTTTGCCCTTCTTGATATGCTCTATGGAGCTGGAGGAGCAGATACTAAGAATCCAGAGGTGTGCAGGAGAGCACGGATGAGAGCTGGATGGGTCAGCTGCAGTCTTTGGGGAAGAGCAGTACTCTCCATTTACTCCGTCGACAAGTATCCCCGGAGCCCTTTGATGGGCTAAATCTTGTGTGATTACTAATATGAGTAAAACCAGTCTCCACCTTCACGAAGGTCAGGCTAAGACAAATGTGTTAAGCAAACAATCATAATTCAAAGTGAGCTACCTACTACAGGAATGTACAGTTGACAGGAGAGCTTGTGGAAGACATTGGGGGGTGGGAGGGTCGTCCCAGCCTTATCAACAGGAACAAAGGGGAGGAAATAGGAATGATGGTGTGCTTGGGACAGATGGGGAAATGGCCAACATTTCATTGACATCCTTAAGGCAAGTAATTACTCAACTCTTAACTTTATCTTTTTTTTTTTTTTTTTTTTTAGTTTATTTATTAATTTTGAGAGAGACAGAGACAGAGCACATGGGGTAGGGACAGAGAGAAAGGGGGAGAGAGAGAATCCCAAGCAGGCTCTGTGCTGACAGCTGCAGAGGCCAGCCCAGGGCTCAAGCTCACCAACCATGAGATCATGACCTGAGGCCAAACCAAGAGCGTGTCACCTAACTGACTGAGCTTCGGTGACCCTTAGTTTTGTCTTTTGTAAAGCTTCTTTCTAAAGGTTATATATGCACTGGCTAAAGTTTTGAACAGATCAAGAGGGAACACAGTGGATAGTTATCTTCCTTGGACACCCTTTCTTCTAATTGTCCTCTCCAGAGGGAACTATCTTCAGATAGTCTTCTCTCTTAATAGATCCCTCTTTGCTTTATTTTTGAGAGACAGAGACTTCATTGTCAAGACTAGATCACAGAGAGTTAAAATGAAATTTTAAAGATGAAATTCTATAGATTGGTTGGTATTCATTTACCTGATTCAATTCCATTCAGTTCAGTTCAATTTGCCCCAACCAATTCTGTTATCTTTACCTTGTGGCAGGCCTTTCATGTCAATTAATTGATTTTAGTGACTTAACAAAAAATTTGGTTGTTAATTCACTTATTAAAAAAATATTTCCTGAGTTTCCTACCAAGTGATGAGCTCTGTTCTAAGACTTGGGGATAATGTCGTGAACAAGAGAGACATAATGTCTGTCCTCAGGGAGCTAATTGGGGGGTACAGAAGATAAGAAATTCAGGTCAGGGGAACTACTCTACATTATCTAGTCTTTGGAGATGTGATATTTGAGACCTGAAAAACAAGAGCGAGCCATGCAGATATTGGATGGACCACACAGCTAGTGCAGAGGACCTGTGGTGGGAACCAGTCAGGCATATGGAAAGAAACAGAAAGGAGGCAAATCCTCAGAGGAGGAGTGGAGAGGGAATGGGCTTGTATTTGTTTGTTAGGGCAGCTGTAACAACCACAGCCTGAGTGGCTTAAGTAACAGAAATTTATATTCTCAAGGTTCTGAAGGCTAGAAGTGCAAGATCAAGGTGTCAGCAGGTTTTATTTCTTCTCAGGCCTCTCTCACTTCCTTGTAGATGGCTGCCTTCTCCCACTGTCTTCACATGGTCTTTCCTCTATCCCTGCCCGTGTCTAATCTCTTCTCCTTGTAAGGACACCAGTCACACTGGATCAAGGCCCACTCATATCACCCCATTTTACCTTAATTACTTCTTTAAATACCCTATCTCCAAACCAATCACAATTTCTGAGGTATTGGGGGTTAGGACTTCAATATATAAATTTGGGGGGACACAATTCAGCTCATAGCAGGGCTGGTAAAGTCTGAAAAGCGGCTAGATTGTGTAGGGTTTTGTTGGCCAGGGTCAGAAGTTTTATTTCAGAGTGATTAGGAACCATTGGAAGCTTTTAAGCGGGGAGGGGGGCAGTGTCTGATTAATATTTGGGAGTTAGTTTCTCTGGAGATCCCAGCAAGGGGAACTAAAACCCCACTGGCCCCAAGCCCAGAGGTGATCTTCTCTATCGACCCAGGGCCTGGATTACATTTTCTTCATCCTGTTCACTGTTCTTGTTTTTCAGCAGAGTTTGCACAAAAAGAAAACAACACACTCAGGATAGTATGCCTCAATATTCCAAACAAATTCTGAAATGCATAAAAGCTTAACCATAAATACACATTGTGCAAGACTCTCTGATCTATTTATGGCACAAAAACCTCCTAAATAGAGGGACTGGATCAACTGCAAATAGCCATTGTTGACTTTCTATGAGTACATTGGCTATCACGATGGCTTGTGTGCCGTGGGGTTGTTACAAAGACACATTTCTGTGTGCTGGTACTTTTCTGTGCTCCTCAGTGGATTTTGTTTTGCCATATGGGTCAAGATCTCCAACCATAAACAAAGAGGAAATGTTGGCTTGAGAAATACCTACTTTAATTTGTTAATAAGCAGAGCTGAAACTGGAAAAAATAATTTTGTTATGTAAACAAAAGTTTGTTGTTTGGTTAGTGCAAAGCATAACTCTTGCAAAATGCTAAGGGGACATGGTCCCCATGGGTGAACGTTTAAAATGGCTTTGGAAGAAAAGAAACAGCAGCTCTGTTTATTGTGCAAATGTAGGGAATGTCAAAGCCGAATCGTCAAAATTATTTTCAACAACTGAATGCCATTTATGAGCTGTGAGGTACCTACTTCAACAAAACTCTTTCAAGTTTAAAGGGAGAAGAATCTCTTTTTATGCATCTAAAGACAGCATCAAAATTAACATCTGAGTTATAAAAATAGTCCATGAAACAGATGACTTGATTCTGTGACTTGATATTTTACCAGATAAAATTCCAAGTGAATCTCTTTTCTCTTTTACATTTTTGAGAGCTATTTCCCTTCTCTGGTTTGGTCCTCTGGTTAATGTGTTGAGGCAGGCTCTTGTCAGCCAGATGGAATATAATCTATATTTAGAGCTTCCATTAGCTCTTGTGTTTGAATGTGCTACCATGTCCTAATTTCAACACAAATATTCTACAAGAGTGGATTGCCATTTATATTACTGCTGCATAGTAAAGTCAATTATGCTAATACACCTTATTTTTTGTGAAGCTTTTAAAAAAACTCTTGCATATTCCCTTTTTATTGGGTACCTATTGATAAATGGGAAGTTGTTAACTTGATAACATTTACTAGTTTTCAGACTGGCCAGCCTTAGTTCTAGTTTCTCTCCATGTCCCTTCCAAGCTGGTTTGGATGCTGGTTAGTACCTCCTTTGCAGCTTGGGAGAGTTCAGCAGCCCAATTAACTTTGAGAATGGAAGAATGAAAAATGGAACCAGTCCATCCTCAGCTAAAAGGTTCATTTTGCCAGAGTAGTTCTTTTTTTTCTAAAGTAAGAAATTATTGTGTTATCCCAAATGCACAGGTACTACTGTGCCAAAGTGCTGTGGAAAGCTTAATGCTGAACTTTCCTAAAATCAATTGAGTGTTAATGAAAGTTTGGGGGTAGCAGAATTCAAGAGAAAAGTACTCTTTGTTTTATCACCATCTCCCAAAACTATATAGTGGAAAGCTTTGCTGACATTTATAAAAATAACAACTCCCCTTGCTTGTGCTGGACAGAATAGAAAGCCATTTCACAAGCTTTCTGCATGGAATCAGAGTAATCCTCCTGGTGCCCCCTGGCAAAGACCTCTTCTGGGTGAACAGAATGCTGGCATTGTCATCAGAATCCTGGGAGCGAGGCCTTGGACCAGGTCTTGGGATTTTAATAAACATAGCAGATGAACAACCTTCTGGAATCAGAGTCTTTAACAAAACAAAACAAAAGTCTGAGGCTACAATTACTCGAAGGCTTATTTGGACCTTGGAAGGGAGATGAGGAACCTATAAATGGCCTTATGTACAGGAGAAGGCAGATAACCAAATTCATGCTTGTTCTCAATCAGAGCAGCTATCTGTACTCAGAAGAAATATCTGCTGTGTGATTTGTCACATGGAGGAAAAGATCAGGGGTTCAGTGGAGTCGCCAGAAAAATTGGGTTGTGTCATTTCCAGTCACCAAGGTCAGCACAGAAGATCAGACATGGGTGGACGTCTGGTGTTTGCTCATTCACAGGTCAGCTGAGACACACTTCTTGCTACCATGTCCTATGACCCCTGGTTGGAGAGGATGATAAGTGCAGACCCCAAGTTACACCAATAATTCTCAGGCCCAGCTCCTGCTATTTTTATGGGGTCTTTGTTTTCTGCTCACAACTGGACTGCAGCCACTGCTGGCTCCCCTCCTACTTCTCTGCCTGCTTTTCTCTGCTTTCCTCCTGGGCCTCTATGACTCTTGATTCCAATTCCAGTGGGTGGATTTTTTGCCCCCATGCTTCCAAGCAGTTCTCTGACCCCAACTAGATGTCCTACAATTCAATTCAATTCTGACATCATGTACTTGCAGACAGTGCCAGACCCTATAGGAAAGGGTCCAGTTCTCTCAAACCCTGTCCTTTTGGGTTTTTATGGAGGCTTCATTACCCAGGCATGATTGATTAAATCATTGATCGCTGGTGACTGATTCACGTCCAGCCCGCACGCCATGCCCCGCCCCGCCCCCCCCCCCCAAGAGGTCAGGATTGGGGAGAGGTAGGAATGAAAGTTCTAACCTTCAAATCATACTGTTGGTTCCACTGGAAACCAGCCCCCACCCTTAGGTGCTTTCCAACTGTCACCTATTAACATCACAAAAGACACCTTGATGGCTCTCATCACAGGAAATTTGAAGGGTTTTATGAGGTCTGTGTCAGGAACAGGACAATGGCCAAATATATATTTCTTATTATAAACCACTTCCTGAAACTGTCACTTAAATGTTTACATTCCCCGGGGTGTGCCCTATAAGCCTATCTGTTCTCACTTTATGTGCAGACCAGAGCTCTTTCTCTGGTTCCATAGATGTCTCATAGTCAGTACTGAGTGATCTGAATTCATGATGCTCCCACCGCTGAGATTGTGCCTTCTCCTGAGATCCTCATCTCTAATAGTGATGGGGATTCATGGTGCTCGTGATATTACCGGCTCTGTTCCAAGCATCTGACATGCTTTACTTCATTTCACCTTTTCGAAAACCTGGTACAGAGGGTACAGATATTATCTCCATTCCACACATCTGAAGCACAGAGTGATTCGGTGCCTTGCCACAGGTTCAACAGCTAGCTGTAGGTAGAGCTAGGGTTTGGCTGCAGGCTGTGTAAGCCAGAGCCCATCTTTTGAACAACTCTGCTGTGCCACTTGCTGTTTGCATTCACCCAGGTCAGAAACCCGGTCATCATTTTTGATCCCTCTTCTCCCTTGGCTGCCTCTTCCAATCCAATGCCCATCTCATCACTCTTACCTCCTGAATAACTTCACTGTCACCACTGAGTCCAAGCGATTGCCCCCTAACTGGATACACACAATGGGCTCCCAACAGCTCTTCCTGCCTTCATCTCTTTTCTGCTTCCCACCCCATGTACTGCTGACATTACAACCAAAGAAATCTCTCTAAATTGTAAAGTAACTGTGTCACTCTGATAATTAAAATGCTCCAATGGTTTCCTGTTGTCCTCGGGTCAAAGTTGTTAAGAAATAAACTGAGGCATATTAAAAGTTTTTCAAGTTTATTTGAGCAAAAATCTGTTCTAATTGGAATAGAATCCCAAACTGGAAGTGGTTAGGAGTGCTTCATTGACAGGAGCCAGAGGAAAGACTTACATAGAGTGGATGTAGAAGCCAAGAAAGGAAATTATTTGATTGGCTGTAACTTTAAGCCTAGTTATAAGCTTGTTTGTAATTGGTTACCCTTAAGTTTCACTTTCTTAACTTGGAGGCATTTACAGGCTTAGATTTTGGTTTGCTTATGTCAGTCATCCTGGCATTTAGAGCCACTTCTGTCTAAAGGCCTCCTTTTTAAAACTAATTTAACACCCTTAACATTACAAAAAAGGCACGATTTGGCCCCGTTCTCCTTTCCAGCATCATTCTTTCCAGACTCTCCTCTCACCTTGTGCTGTCCACATGCTCCAGTCTTTCTGAATCTCTTTCCTTTCCTGATTCTTAGAAGGGCACCTGCTCCCTGTTACTCCTTGGCCACGGGTTGTCCAATCCCTTTGCCTGAAACACTTTTACCTTTTGCTTTACCTCGTTTGCTGCTTCTCATCCTTTGCGCTTCAGGATCTCCTCCCTAAGAGCCTAAAGGGAATTTGGTGCCTTGGCTGCGTGTTCCAGAAGAGCTGCTACTTGCTTTGTGCTGGTTCTGTTCTAAGTACTTCAAATATATTCACTTGTTAAATTTCACAGCAACCCTGTGAGGTAGGTACAATTAGCATTTAGCAGATGAAGAAGTGGAAGTACAAAATGTGTCTGTCATAGTCCACCAGGAAAATGATGCTACTCTAGTAGCTCACCAGAGGAAACTTGATACAGGGCTCTACTACGAGGGTATGGCAAGAGCACAAAAGGCAGAGGACCGGCGGCAAGGCAACCTGGGAATGAGCAACAGTAGGAAGCTGCTTTTGCAAGTTACAGGGGGGGGGGGGGGTGGCTGGCGTGGAGGGGATGTCACCAGAGCTGAGGTTCTGGGGCTGCCCAACAGGAATTGGAGCCCAGGAGGAGACACGGCCACTTCCAGAGCGGCCACCCCAGAGAGGGGACGAAACGCCTTGACATTTCTCTCCTTTTTACGTGTTAAGCTCTACCACTACATCCTGTTGGCCTAGCTAACCCGACACTCGATGGCAGAAATGTCGTTCTCAGAAGTCACAGGGAAGATGGGGACTGGGTTGAGAGCAAACAGGCAGGAGGCAGACCCAGAGAAGTGAAGTAATTAGCCCAAGGTCGCACGACTTCTAGCTAGAGCCCAGGTAGTTTGTTCCCAGAGTGGGCACCCTTAATGACTTGCCTTAATATCTTGCCTCTCTGAGAACCTTAGGCAAGGCACTGAATCCCTCTGCCTCTGATGTATAAAATGTGGATAATAGTACCCTCTGTATAAGGCTATGAAAAAGATTAAATGAATTCAAATATGTCACATACTTTGAACAGTGCCTGGAATAACACATACACAGTCAATTTTGGTCACTCTTGCAGAGACAGGGATCTCAGGAGGAGGCAGTGGTCTGGGGGTGGAAGCTATGCCACTACCGTTCCAAGCGTTTTCACTATAATGTGGTTGCTGTCTCCATTCCACAGATGCTAAAACTGAAGCCCCAGGAATTTGACTTGTCCTGGGTGACACAGCAAAAATGGAAGTAGGATTCAGGACCTGGATCCAGAGCAGGTGTGTGTAACTACCATATTGAAATTCCTGTATAATAGACAAGCTAACCTGAAGGCGGTGGCTCAGTCTGTACCTTTCGCCTATCTTTCCCTAGCTCTAGCTCAGTGCCCGGTGCCTAGAAGGTACTCACTGCATGTCTGCTTCATGAGTTTGCTGGTGCCCAGGGAGAGGGGATGTTCCCAGACTTGTTTCTGGACTTCTCAGTCAGCAGTGAGCTGACCAGTCCAGTCATGGGCTGCAGGCACAGCCTCTCTTCAGAAACCGATTGTACACTGTCTCCACAATGTATCCCCGAGAGTCCCAGCTTGGGCATTTCATCTAGTTCTGTGCTGTCTTGTCCTGACTGCCTGCTCCTACAGGCCATCTGTTTTTCTACCTCGCTGAGGGCTCCGGGGGTGCCAAGGCTAACAGTTACAACGGGGGAAATTGCCACAGGACAACGTAAGAGAAAATAAAATGGGGTAAAAGGTCACCATGGGAGAGTTCTGGAGAGCACTGAAAGATCCTAATTTGGAAGCACATCTGGACGTAAGATGGGACGGGGAATTACACTTGCTAGGACACGTTATTTCTATTTTTATCTGTGTAATTGACTTGGTGTATGAAATGGAAGCAAATCACTCTTTTCTGCCTGTTTAAGAAGGCAAAGTAATTTACGCCAAATGTTGGAAGAGCTGTACTGGATTAATTACTGACTTAAGTTTTGGCTAAACTCGGTGTTTGATCCTTTGCAACAGTATGCTTTGGGGATGCTGTCCTTCCTGAATTTTCTCTCATCTTGCCAGCTGAAAGAGTCAGTCCTCTTGTGAGAAGCCAGTGTGTGTTTATTTAAGAAGCAGTATGAATTAGGTGTCTGATAATGGTTCCCTTTTCCCTTTCGCTGTGTACAAAGGGAGAATCAAACTGCTCAGTGCTTAGAAGCACCTAGAATTTCAAGGCACGTTTTTTATGTCCTCACTTCACCACTGCCACATGCTTTCTATCCTATTTTCTTGGTCTTTTATCCCTCCTCATTTATATTGTAGTAGATTGCATCTTGCTTAATTGTATGCATCTTCATAAGCCACCTTCAGTCCTTCCTGGAACAACACAAATAAATAGATACGGACTCAAACGTTTTTATTGTAGACTTGATTCTTCCCCTTGTTTTAGTGCAGTTCTTTGAGTTACTGACAAGCATCATTGTCCCATTGCTTTCTTAATGAACTCATGTAGCAGAGGCCTTTTTAAGGCAAAAAGTTAAATATTAGGTTCCAGGATTCCTAGCTGAGAGAAGTTGTAATTTAGAATTGGTTGATCAAGAAATATATGTTGAGTGGTTGCTGGAGGCAGGGAGTGGGGGGCAGGTGAAATGGATGAAGGTGGTCGCAAGGCACAAACTTCCAGTTATAAGATAAATTAAGTTCTGGGACTGTAATGTGCAGCATGGCAACGAGGGTTAACGATACTGGACTATATATTTGTAAGTTGCCAAGGAAGTAGATCTTAAAAGTTCTCATCATAAGAAAAAAATGTGTAATTATGTGAGGTGATGGATGTTAACTAAACTTATTGTGGTGATCATTTCATAGGATATACAAGCATCAAATCTCATTATGTTGTACTCCTAAAACTAATACAATGTTATATGTCAATTATGTCTCAATAAAAAATACACAAATGACCCCCCCAAAAAAATCAGATACACATTTCAACAATAATTGAGTCATCAGAAATGATAGTGAGTGACCAGGAAGGAGTGTTTGCTTAAATGGTAAGGACCAGAGATGAGGCAGTCCTAATGTTTTAATACCGGCTTGCTATGCACATTCCTATCCATTACACTTATTGTGTTTTGGCATTTGATTTTGTAAAATTTAAACACGGTGTACAGTATAGATAAAGGAAAGGAAATCATTTGAGCAAGTAGATTAATACAAATAAATACAATTTAATATAAATTAATTAATACAGATTAATACAAATAAATCCACAATGGTCAGTGCTGAAAAACAAAGAAAAAACATATGCTGAAAATTTACTTGATTTTGCTAATGTTTTAAAATGAGGTTTTATTTTATTAATACATATACAGAAATAAAATTAAGGAATTTTTAATTTATCAATTATATCTTATTAATCACAACCAATCTGTATACATTTGAAAAATAGTTGCATATACATACGGAACTTGCCACAACTTCAGAGTGCCCCAGAAGCTGATCCTTGCCAGCTAGGAACCCATCATTTTACCTTTATTCCATTTTCAAGGCATATTCGATTAGGTGCTAGTGTCTCCAATATATACTAGAGTGTTTTCTTTTCATGAAAAGTGGACAACAATTGGCTAGACCTCAACCTTTATTGATGAAATTTCCCTTCTACCTTTCTAGACATGCACTTCATTAAAAATCACTTCATTAAATCTGAACGAGATTTTAAACTTGTTTAAGTGCTTTGATGCAATATTTTGTTTTTGTCAATTATATATAATTTAACAGTTATATATTCCTATTAAAGAATAGTTCTGAAAGGAAACTGTAGGAAAATGAATGGCTTGACTGAGGTCACATTTCAAGTCAGAGGCTGACCTGAGACTAGAACTTTATTTCTTAAAATGAATTCTGTTGCTTTCTCCCTTATCTTATGTTAACTAAGGGCTGTCTCTTTTTTAAAAAATCTTTTGGGCCGCTTGGGTGGCTCGGTTGGTTAAGTGTCCGACTTCAGCTCAGGTCATGATCCCACGGTTTGTGGGTTCGAGCCTCGCATTGGGCTCTGTGGTGACAGCTCAGAGTCTGGAGCCTGCTTAGGATTCTGTGTCTCCCTCTCTCTGCCCCTCCCCCCCACGCACACATCCTTTTTCTCTCTCAAAATAAATAAATAGACATTTAAAAAAGCTCTTTTTAAGTAAACAAGTTCCCAGTGACCCTTCATCTCTCCCCCACCCCAATGAAGTAGCAGGACTGTGCACAGACCTGTGCCTCTTTATTCTTCAACATCTTTGCCTCCCACTGGGGTCTTGAAATCCCGCTACTATCTACATACATTAAGAAATCAAGATTATTCACTCCAGACAGCAGCTTCTCGGCTCTACAGATTAGCTTTTTTTTGTGTGTGTGAACAAAGACTGCCACATCTGATCTATAGGATTTTTGTGGTTGTTTAATGGAATTTATTGAAAGCAACTCAGCAAAGCCGTGTTTCTATGGGTAACCATGCCTCAGGAAAAGCCTGTGCTTAAACCCCGATATTAAATACCATTCTGTGAAAGGCCGTCTTGCCTGAATGACCTCCCCTGCAGACACTTCCCAGGCATGGGAGAAAGCTGGCAGGGATCCATTTTGTTTATCTCAGTGTGGATTTTTTCCTTAGTCCCTGACATGGGTTAATTCTAAATTATAATCCAACCTGCTTCCTGGGGATCCCTGAGGAAATTTTGAGAGAGAATGCAACTTGTTTTGTGAACTGAACACCAAGTAGCTCATGTTTGGCCAAAGATGAAAAAAAAAAAGAAAAGAAAAAGAAACTCATGAGAAGAAACAGAATGAAACACTAGTAGTCTTTCTTCCCTATGGGCAGTGCAGGGTATGGGAGGACAGGGGGAGGGGGTGGGAAGTGTAAAGGAGGCAGCTGAGTTTATTTTTAACACCAAGTTAAAGGCATACTCTGTGTTCTTTCCTTTTAAAAATAGACTTTCAACCTCTTGAAACGTTTTGACTCTATTCTGCCTGTGGGGTAATACCCCTTTGTGGCTGGCAACTCCCACTGGATCTTTTCCCATTACAGACTTCCTGGCCAAGTAGTTAGGATGGAAAAACCCCAGAATATTTGGTCACAGAGCTCTTGATCAGCATATGCACATAGCTCCTGTGTGCAGGAAGGCTGATACACCCCTGCTGCTTACCTGGACCTTGAACTTTGCCACATCCTTCAAAACTTGGTTACAAAAAGATGTCCTGTTTTTAAAATAGTCTGAATTAGTGGGTATAGTCTTTTTGAAGTCCATTGCAATAATTTATTCAATGAATTTATAAACGACACAACACACACATGCACGCCCCCCCCCCCAAAATTAGATGTGTACGAGTAGCTATGATAATAGCTAATCTCTAACACTGGTTGAAGGCTTATGATTTGCCAGGCAACTGTTTCGTATACATTTAGGGCTTTGACCAATGCTCTCAATTTTATAATCCCATTTTACAGATGAAGAAACTTGAGCTCTGGGCTATTAAGTAACTTATGAAGATTATAATAAAGTCAGTGAGTGGTTTGGGGGGAGGGAATTCAAACTCAGGTAGTTAGGCAGATCAGGTCCACTGCTACTCCATATGGTAAGTCCATAATTAGAAAAGGAGCCTGTATCTTCAGACCACATTTGCTTCCGTCTGTTGGAAAGTTAATTAAACACTCGTTTTGTTAGAACAAGACATTTTATTTCCACTTGCAAGACAGTTCTCATCATAAAAATGCAAATGTACAGTGTTGACAACTTGAAGGGTGCCCCGTTAGATGTGAAGCCCTTGTGCTATGCACAACCTGCACGAATGTACATGGTGGCCCTTTGCACACATACACAAACACATAAACCTCATGAACTGCAGGCAGGGGAAGTTTATGAAGAAAGAAACAAATTGCTTTAATTTAAAAGGTTAGGGAACTAGTCTTTTAGTCTTTTACTAAAAGTAACTAGACTGATTTGATGTTAGTAACAGTTCTTCTACATGCCTCAGTCTAGAACTAGTACAACTCATGAGAAACTCTGAAACTTGTTTGTATTTGTACACAGTACAAAAGTGTTCTACTCCCACTTTCTTTTTCTTCTTCTCTGGGGAATAAACCTTGAGTTCACGTTGGAACAGGTGGTTGATATGTATGAGTATGCACATGAGTGTGTTAATGTTGGTGGGGGGAGAAATACAACAGTTTGCGAACCTAGGGAGATTTAAATTTTATTATGGAAATTTTCACAAATGTTCTGAAAGTAGACCAAAACGGCATAATGAACCCCACTTACCCCCATGAACCTAACACCCAGATGCAATAAGTATCAACTAAAGGCCAGCCTTGCTTCCTCTATGTTTCTATTTACGCCTCCTTTTTGAAGCAAATTCTAAACATCATATCATTTTATCATCACATTATTCTCAAATATTATCAAAATATTTCAGTACATTTCTCTACCAGATGTAAACTGTTTTTGTTTTGTTTTGTTTTGTTTTGTTTTTTAACGTTTATTTATTTTTGAGACAGAGAGAGACAGAGCATGAACGGGGGAGGGTCAGAGAGAGAGGGAGACACAGAATCTGAAACAGGCTCCAGGCTCTGAGCAGTCAGCACAGAGCCCGACGCGGGGCTCGAACTCAGATACCGTGAGATCGTGACCTGAGCCGAAGTCGGACGCTTAACCGACTGAGCCACCCAGGCGCCCCCTGTTTTTTTTTAAAAAACCACAATACCATTATTACATTCAAACAGAAATAGCAGTAAGTCCTTGATGTTGTCATACACCCAACTGATGTTCAAATTTTCAGTTGTCTTCCAAGTGTTCCAAATTTTCTTCTGTTTTTTTGTTTGTTGTTTTCACCTCGTGTTTGTTTGAAATGGGAATCAACTGAGTTCTAACGTCACATTGGTTGTCATACCTCTTAAGTCTCTTGGAATCTACAAGCTCTCCCTTCATCTCATTTTTCTACAGCTTGTATTTTGCTGTTGTGTGGATATGGCGTCCTCACAATATAGCTTAACACATTTCTCCGTAGCAGAGTCCTTTCTGACAGTAGTCCAGGCATCTGTATATTCTTGGGTGAACTTGAGCCACAGTGAGGCTTGGAAAGGACTAGAAAAAAATGCTCAGGGTCCTCTCCTCGATTTTTGAACGTTTTGGCTTGAGGAACAAAACTCTCAGGAACTTTCGATTGTCCATCATCTGTAGACAGGTAAAGAGTGCCAGCTTGCATGTTCAGTGCAGGTAGACTCTCCTGAGTAATTTAGGGGCTCCAGGAGCACAGTTTCTCAGCCAGGCTTGAGAGAGGACAATAGACGTGAATTGGTGGCCTAGAGAAAACGAGAATCTCCCAGCTGGGGGGAATTTGGTTTCAGTCGGGATCATGTGGAAACCAGTTACCAGCAGGCAAATCGCCAATGAACTGGCAAAGCCTCCGTTTTGAGTGCTTGAATAAGACAGTGCTTAACTTAAGTGGAGTTTAAGTAACTGGTTAAACCAAATGTTCTGTGGATACTTGATTGATATTAAATCTACATGTCTTCAGTGGATTGTGAAATGAACACATTGGATTCATTTCGAGGTTTTGTTTTGTTTTTCATTATAATAATTATTATTATTATTATTATTATTATTATTTTAAGATTCTAGCTTTGCTGAAGAAATTAAATGAAGGTCAGTAGGTTCACCAGCTCATGGCCCTGTTCTCCACAAGGATCTATCACACCAATGTTGTTGGTAGTAAAAGGTGGCCTTGCCTTTGCTGTGGAAGAAACAGCGATGTTATCTGTCCTAGGCTGCTCTGCTTCTTGGCCATTAGTCCAGGATTTCCTTCTCCTGTGACTCCTGAAGCCTCAAAATAATAACAGAGCATTACATTTTCTTGGTAAGGTTAGGGTGTCGAGCTGTTCCCTTTCCCACATCCACATCTGTCATGAGCATGTGCCCCAGCCGCCCCATGACCTCCTTGCCCTATTCCAGCCGCCAGGAGGGGTGCTTTCCAGGTGCTTGCTGACAGAGAGGCTCGGGTTAAGATCTGCCCTGCAACCTCATTGGCAAGCTGGGTGACCTTGGGTAGGTCACTTGATTCTCTGAGAGCTATTATCTTTACCTGTAAAATAAAGATTGTATCATCTGCTTTTCCTCCCACATGAGGATGTTATGAAGATCAACTTAAAAGCATTAATGTAGGTGAAAGTCCTTCACTAAACTATAAAACATCACGCAAGTGCTCTTGATGCCTGCTGCTTGATATCTCCACCCACATTTATCCAGTCCTGCCTGGCAGTGGAGAAGAAATTAAATTCTAGAGTCAAATAAGGCTCCGTTGCTTTTTAGCTTTATCCTTTGGGGCAAGTCATACTCTGAGTCTTGGTTCCTCATAAATAAACTGGGGATATTTTTTATCTGGCATTCATTTATTTACCCCTCTCTCTCTCTCAACACCTTGACTCGGTGTTGTTATGAGGACTAAAGTTTAGATAACAGATGTAAAGCCCCCAACGTAGATTTGGCCCCCAGTAGGTCCTCAACAAATGACAATTCTTTTTCCCTCCCTGCTCTTGGCAATTGTACCACAGTATGGCCCAGCTGACATACCTTCCTTTATAAAGGAAGGGCTCTTCCCCTAGATGGCTGAGGACAGGAGGACAGGACGGTCTGCTAGCCCCTCCATCCTCACTTACAAGGATGCTTGTTCATAGCTCAGTCATCTTTAAATTCTCTTTGTAAGTCAGTCGGCTAAGGAGTTACATAATGGAGTTTTGCTCCTATATTACTTGGGAATAAAGATTCCTCAGCAGCCTGTGTGAAAAAACCCCAAATGTTTGGTTGACTGCAAAATTAACACGAGTCAGTGGTGTGATGGAGTGAGCAGAACATCAGTGTATTTTAGGAAGCACAGTAAGGACCCATCCTACTTGTGTAGGTCAGACCATACCTGGGGTAAAGGATTCAGTTTAGCAGGTTGGTACACTGGGATGGAACACTAGAAGGGGTGGGGGAGGATAACAAAGGGCTTGTGATACAAGATATTTGAGTAACTATTAGACTGAGGATACTTAAGCTGTAGAAGATATATTTCAGGAGAGATATGTTATTGTCTTCTGTTCTTTGAATGGACTGAGCAATTAGAGAAAATAGATCACCACCACTTTGCATTTATGCAAGAGTACAAATTTCTAAGGAGTATATATAAGCATGCATTTGAGCTTATGTGGTTTCACAGGAAGGAATTAGGGACAGTAGACAAAAGTTGTTGGGGAATAGTTCTAGTGGTCTTTCTATTTCTATTCCTACTTCAAACTCTGGGCTGTTGTAGGGATGGGCCATTACAACTCATTTAAAACTGGGCTTCCTGGTGGCCAGTCTCAGCATGGTATTACATTCAAAAGATACTCAAAACAATATTGAAATTAGGAATTGAAAAGCAACATAACTACAAATATACTGGAAATTAAAACAGGTAACAAGGGACAATCACGTACAGCTTTGGGTCAATTAATTTGAAATATGCAAAATGGTCAATTTTCTAGAAAACTATAGTTAATTAAAACTGACTCAAGAGGAAATAAATGACCTAAGTCCAATGACCTTGGGGTGCCTGGGTGGCTCTGTCGATTGACTGAGTCAGTGACTTTAGCTCAGGTCATGATCTTGTGGTTCATGGGTTCGAGCCCAGCATTGGGCTCTGCGCTGACAGCTCAGAGTCTGGAGCCTGCTTTGTATTCTGTGTCTCCCTCTCTCCCTCTGGTCCTTCCACCACTTGTGCTCTCTCTCTCTCAAAAGTAAATAAATAAACGTTAAAATTAAAAAAAAAATTCTACGACCTTGAAAGGCATTAAATCAGTGATTAAATCTACTCACATTATGAATTAAGATATAGTTAGTTTCTTACAGGTAAGTTTTACCAAATTTATAAGAACATATAATCCCAATCTTCTATGAACAGTCCAGAGAATATAAATAGAGCATGAAAATAAACAGTACCTTAAAACTCATTTTATTAGACTGGAACAAACCTGAATCCAAAATAAGACAAGGATAATAGGGAAAATTGTAAGCCAACCTTACTTCTATTTCTTTTGTTGTTGTTGTTATTTAAAATTTTTATTTAAACTCTAGTTAGTTAATATATAGTGTAATATCAGTTTCAGAAGTAGAATTGAGTGATTCATCACTTACATATAATACCCAGTGCTCATCACAAGTGCCCTCATTAATACCCATCACCCATTTAGCCCATCCCCCTGCCCACCTCCCCTCCATCAACCCTCAGTTTGTTCTTTACACTTAAGAGTCTCTTATGGTTTGCTTCTGTCTCTTTTTATTTCCCCCTTCCCCTCTATTCATCTGTTTTGTTTCTTAAATTCCACATATGAGTAAAATCATATGGTATGTGTCTTTCTCCGACTGACTTATTTCACTTAGCATAATACACTCTAGCTCCATCCACATCATTGCAAAAGGCAAGATTTCATTCTTTTTGATGGCTGAGTAACATTCCATTGTCTATGTACACCACATCTTCTTATCCATTCTTCAGTCGATGGACACCTGAGCTCTTTCCATACTTTGGCTATTGTTGATAGTGCTGCTATAAACATTGGTGTGTATGTGCCCCTTTGAATCAGCATTTCTGTATCCTTTGGGTAAATACCTAGTAGTGCAATTGCTGGGTCATAGGGTATTCCTATTTTTAATTATTTGAGGAACCTCCATACTGTTTTCCAGAGTGGCTGCACCAGTTTGCATTCCTACGAGCAGTGCAAGATGGTTCCTCTATCTCCATATCCTGACCAACATCTGTTGTTGCCTGAGTTGTTAATGTTAGCCATTCTGACAGGTGTGAGGTGGTATCTCATTGTGGTTTTAATTTGCATTTCCCTGATGATGAGTGATGTTGGCATCTTTTCATGTGTCCTTTGGACATCTGGATGTCTTCTTTGGAAAAATGTTTATTCATGTCTTTTGCCAATTTCTTAAGTGTATTGTTTGTTTTTTGGGTGTTGAGTTTGAAAAGTTCTTTATCAATTTTGGATACTAACCCTTTATCAGATATGTCATTTGCAAATATCTTCTTCCATTCCATAGGCTGCTATTAGTTTTCTTGATTGTTTCTTTGCTGTGCAGAAGCTTTTTATCTTGATCGAGTCCCAGTAGTTCATTTTTGCTTTTGCTTCCTGCCAACCTTACTTTTAAATATAAAGGTATAAATTCTGATAAAATTCAGCAAAATCAGTGACTTAATGAAAATAATACACTATTGGGTTTATCCCAGGAAAGCAAGGATTATTTAATGTTAGGAAAATCTATTACTATAATTTACCAGATTAACAAATTGAAAAGGGAAAGAGCAAAGGAAAAAGCACATAATTATCTTAATAGAGGCAGAAAAATCTTTTGTTAAAATAGGATACTCTTTCATATTTAAAAAAAACAGGAAATACAAATAGTAAGGAATTTTATTTTGTATATATTTATTTCACAAAACTGGAAATTATTCTGAATATTGGGCACTATTTGATCTAGCAAATGTAGGTTGTCCATTTCAGGGAACAATTTTGGAATGGAAATCTCATCCCAGATTCTCCTTGGTAAAGGCAAGAACTTGCCCTTTCACTGTTACTTGAGCCTGACATTTAAAAAAAATTAGTTTTACAGCTTTATTGAAGTATATGTAATAAATATACCAAAAAGCTGCACATATTTATATAATTTTATGAGTTTGGACATAAACGTTCACTTCCGATAGCACCACAATCATGGTAATATACATATCCATCACCTCCAAAAGTTTCCTTGAGTCCCTTTGCTGTTTTTCTGTGCGTGTGGTAAAAACGCAACATGAGATCTTCCCTCTTAGCAAGTTTTTAAGTGCACGAGACCATACTGTTAACTATAAAAACTATGTTGTAAACAGATCTCCAGAACTTAAGCATTTCATATAAGTGTAATATTATGCTCATTGAACATCTCATTTCCCTTTTCCTCTATCTCCTGGAAACCACCATTCTATTTTCTTTAAAAAAAATTTTTTTTAATGTTTATTATTTTGAGAGAGACAGCGTGAACAGGGGAGGGGCAGAGAGAGAGGGAGACACAGAATCTGAAGTAGGCTCCAGGCTCCGAGCTGTTGGAACAGAGCCAGACGCGCGGCTCAAATACATGGCCTGCAAGATCATGGCCAGAGCTGAAGTTGGACGCTCAACTGACTGAGCCACCCAGGTGCCTTTCTGTTTTCTATATGAGTAGAATCATGGGACTATTTGTCCTTCTGTGACTGACTTATTCACTTAGTATAATATCTTCCAGGTCCATTTATGTTGCTGCAAATTGTAGGATCTACTTCTTTTTTAAGGCTGGATAATGTGCCTCTGTATGTATATACCACATTTTATTTATCCATTCTTCTGTCAATAGACATTTGGGTTGTTCCATATGTTGGCTGTTGTGAATAATGCTAGAATGAATGTGGGAATACATGGATCTCTTTGAGATCCTGATCTCATTTCTTCTGGATGCTCCTAGGAGTGGGATTGCTGGATCGTGTGGTAGTTCCACTTCTAAGTTTTTGAGTAACTGGGGCACTTCCATAGTGTTTTCCATGTGGTTGCATCACTTCATATTTCTACCAACAGTGTATGGTGGGTTCCAATTTCTCAACATCCTTGCCAACACTTGTTACCTTTGATTCTTTAATAACAGCTATCCTAATAGGTGTTAGATGATATCTCCTTATGGTTTTTATTTGTATTTCCCTGATGATTGGTGATGTTGAACACCTTTTCATATACCTGCTAGCTGTTTGTATTTCTTCTTTGGAGAAATATCTATTCAAATCTTTGCCCATTTTTTAATTGGGTTATTGGGGATTTTATTGTTTTGGTATTGAGTAGGGGTAGTTCTTTTTTTAATGTTTATTTATTTTAAGAGACAGACACACAGAGAGAGTATGCATGGGCAGGAGAGGGGCAGAGAGAGGGAGAGAAAGAGAGAGTGAGAGAGAGAGAATCCATGCTCTATGGAGAATCTATGTTGGTCTTGATCCCATGACTGCAAGAGCATGACCTGAGCCAAAACCAAGAGTTGGATGCCAAACCAAATGAGCCACCCAGGCGCCTCTAGGGAGAATTATCTTAATTGAATAAATATATCTATCAGAAACTTGGAGCAAACATTATATTTACTGGTGAAAGTTTGGAATTATCCCTTCTAATATCAGGAATAAAAAAGCTGCCCATTATCACTGTTTCCATCCAGTCACTATTTGAAGATCCCAACCAGAGCACTAAGAGAAGAAAAGAAAAGCCTTGAGGATTGGAAAAGAAAACAAAAACAAAAGTATCACTACTGATAGGAATATTACTGCATTTATAGAATCTAAGAAAAAATACAAACAAGCTATAGGAATGAGTATAAGATATCAGCATGTTACTAGATACAAGATTAGTATAAAAAGAATTTATATTCCTGTACAATATCAATAAATAATTTAAAAAATTTAATATTATAAAAAATGCCAGTTCTCTCCACATTAGTTAATAAATTCAAAACAATCCCAATCAAAATCCCAAATGATTTTTTTTTGTATACTTGAGAAGATGATCCAGAAAGTCATATGGAAGAGCAAAGGAGAAACAAGTTTGAAGAAGACCAAAATGGGAAAGCTCATGGGATCAAGCCCCGTGTCTGGCTCTGTGCTGAGCATGGAGCCTACTTAAGATTCTCTGTCTCTGTCTCTGTCTCTCTGTCTCTGTCTCTCTCTCTCTCTCTCTCTCGGGACACCTGGGTGGCTCTGTTAGTTAAGTGACCGACTTTGTTTCATGTCATGATCTCGCAGTTAGGTTTGTGAGTTAGAGCCCCACATTGAGCTCTTTGCTGTCAGCACAGAGCCTGCTTCGGACCCTCCGCCTCCCTCCCTTTTTGCCACTCCCCCACTGGCGTGTGTGCGTTCTCTCTGTCTCTCTCTCTCAAAAATAAGTAAAAACATTAAAAAAAAAAAAAGATTCTCTCTGTGGTGCCTGGATGGCTCAGTCATTAAGCATCTAACTCTTAATTTTGGCTCAGGTCATGGTTTCCTGGTTCGTGGGTTTCAAGGCCCATGAGGAGCTCTGTGCTGACGGCACGGAGCCTGCTTGAGATTCTCTGTCTCCCTTTCTCTCTGTCCTCCCCCTGCTGGCACACGCTCTTTCTCTCTCTCTCAAAAATAAGTAAATAAACATTTTAAAGAAAGATTCTCTCTCTCTCTTTTTCTCTCTCTCTTCCTCTGCCCCTCTCCCCCACTCATGCTCCCTCTCTCTCTAAAAATAAATCTTTTAAAAGCAACTTTCATAAAAGAAAATATTTGAGGATATTTTTATGACCACAGTGAGGAAAAAAATTGAACAAGAAAAAAAATAAGTGATGATACATTTGGCTACATTCTGATGAAAAACTTCATCACAAGGGCACCTGGGTGGCTCAGTTGGTTGAGTGTCCAACTTCCGCTCAGGTCATGATCTCATGGTTCACAGATTCCAGCCCCACTTTGGGCTCTATGCTGACAGCTCAGAGCCTGGAGTCTAGTTTGGATTCTGTGTCTCCCTCTCTCTCTGTCCCTCCCATGCTCACACTCTGTCTCTGTCTTTCTCTGAAAAATAAAACATTAAAAACATTTTTTTTAATTAAAAAAAACTTAATGACAAAATATGTCAGAAAAACTAAAATGATGAGACACGGGCCAAAAGAAGATATTTGGAACATATAAATACAAATGATTATTACTCAGGAGATTTAAAGAATACTTACAAATCAATATGAAAAAAGGTAAGGGAAAGAATAAGAAGTTTACAGAAGACAAGACTTGAATGGCCAATTCAAAAATTCTGATGTATATTGGTGACATTATTGAGCACTAGCCATATATGGTTCTAGATGCTTTCCATGTGTTAACACACTAAAATGTTGCAATAAATGCATGAGGTTGGTACTACCAACTCTTTCCTCTTCCAGAGAGGGAAAATAGGACCAAAGCTCATACAACTAGTAAGTGATAAAGCTAGGATTTGGATACCAAGAGTGATGCTCAAAAACTGGGCTCTTCACCAACTGTGCTATTTTGGCAACTTAAAAAAAAAATCTGACTATTCATTGTTGGCAGAGAGTGGGGCAAAATGGAAACAACTGTATACTGCTTATGGAAGTGTAAATTGATACAACCGCTTAGTTGGAGAGCAATTTTACTTCACAAATAAAGTTGAAGATGCACGTTACCCTTGAACCCAACAATTCCACATCTAGGTCCACAGCCTAAAGTCTCACAAGGAAAATGTACAAGAATGTTCATTGTAGTGTTGCTTGTAAAGGTGGAAAAATAGAGTGTGAAATATTTATGCAATGGAATTCAAATATGAAATAATCTAGACAAATCCTCAAAACATAATGTTAATGGGGAAAAAGGTGGAAAAGGATGTATACAAAGTAGTATACCATTCATATAATAAAGTTTAAAAGCATTTTTAAAAGCATGAAAACACATGATTTACACATGTAGTACAATCATAAAGCATGGAACATATAAAACTTGGAATTCAGGAAAATGGGTACCATTGCAAAGGGGAGTGGAAATTCGGACGGGGGGTTGTGCAGGGAGCATCAGTTGTATCCAAAATACTATATTTCTTTTAAAAATTGAGAAAATATGGCAGGATATTAACATATGACACAACTGGGTGGTGAAAATATTCTATTATTTTCTGTACTTTCACCTGCCCTGACCATGTTTCTTACCTCACCTTTCACTCTATCCCCTTCCATGCTGCTGCCCCATGGAGCCTCCTGCCCTTCATTGGTCAAGCTATGCCTCTCCATTCCACAATTTCATCTATGCTTTTCCCTCACCTGGGAATGCCCTTCTCTCCTTAAAGGAAAACACACAAAAACAGAACAAACAAAAAACCCTGTTCGTCTTCCATGACCTGAACTATTTCATTCAGAAAAATACTTGAAAGCATACGCATATTCATAACATCATTATTCACAATATCCAGGTGGTGGAAAAGTGACCCTAAGTATCCATGAATAAATGGATGAGTAAATAAAGAGAATGATAGATACATACAATGGAATATTATTCGGTTTTAAAAAGGAAGGAATTCTGACACATTCTACAACATGGATGAACCTTGAAGACATTATGCTAAGTGAAGTAAGCCAGTCAGCAAAGGCCAAATATTGTATGATTCAACCCATAGGAGGCCCCTAGAGTAGTCAGAAAGTAGAATGGTGGTTGCCAGGAGTGGGAGGAGTGGGGAACGGGGAGTCCATGTTTCAGGGGGACAGAGATTCAGTTTTTGCAAGATGAAAAGAGATCTGGAGATGTGCTGGTGGCTGCACGACAGTGTGAAGGTACTTAAAGCCACTGAACTGTACATTAAAAAATGGTTAAAGTGGTGTTATATGTACTTTACCACCATAAACAATACCAAAGAGAAGTACTTGAAAGGCAACATATAATATTATTAGAACTTATCCAAAGTCCCTCAGAGGGAGATTCCATCTCTCTCTCTCAGGATGATTCTCAGCCTCCTAACCCCCAGAGGGATGCCCTCCTCTGTCCTCTTGCTCTGTGGATGTGTTCTGTTTTCCCAGCAGTATCTCCACTTTCCCACTAAGGAAAACCCATCTTGCCTTCCTGGCTTCTCCGATTCTGCTACCTTCCATTACCCCAGTGACCACAGTAGACTCCACGGTGCTTCTCCACCCCTCTGGACAAGACCCTGACCTCTGAGCCCCTGCTCAGACTTGATTTCCAGCTTCTCCATCTATGGTCCTCCCCCACTAGAGCTCTGAGTCTGTCTTCAGAGTTGCAAACTTACTTCCTGTCTGGTTTCTTCCTGGCCCTGATGGTTTGAATTGTAACCAGGATTAACTGGTTCTGTTCTGAAGTGTAACCAGGATTAACTCCGCTATTCTGCTTTGTGAGAAGAGCGGAGTCTTCAGTTTCTGCCAACAAACCGTGATACCATTTCATGGTTTACCAAATCTGGACTGACTTGTTATCATGAAATCGCTTTAAAGCCTGTGGGACAACCTATTTAAATGCCAATAAAGGTTTCTCTGTTTTCATGTATATGCATAGAAAATGGCCAAAACTGATTAACAGAGGTTACCAGGAGAAAGGCATTCATTCATTGGGTCTGTGACAGGGGCTGAGGGAGCAGAGAGGGAAAAATTCACTTTTCAATTCTCACCTTCTCGAATCTTTTACAGTAAACATGTATAAGTTTTACAATAAGAATAAATACTTGCAACGAAACACTGTTCTAAATGGTACAATAGGCTCTTAGTAGCTCTAGAGGCAGCTGCAAGCTAGGAGAAATCATTTTAAGGAGATGCAGTTTCAAATCCAGTAGGAAAGTGGCAAGGGCAGGGTCTTTCCTAATTTGAAAAGGACGCTTGTGAGCGAGTCACTGTGTGGATGTAGAGATGAATTATAGAGCTGTCATTCTCATCCGGCAGCTGCTTCTGACTCTGAAAGCAATTTAGGGGAAAGCCAAGTGGAATGGAGCCCTGCCCCTTTAATTAGCCCCAGGAGCCAGGTAAGGTAAATATTTGTGGCTGAAACAGCATGAATCCATGGAAGTCGGGATTTCAGCCTAGAAGCATTGCACTGCCAAGTTGCTATGAAACCCAGAAAGCTGGAGCTACGTTCTGCCTCAGAAAGTGCTTCTGAGTTTAAGAGAAGGAGGAAGAATCACAAGCAGAGTGGTGGTTTTAAGGCCTATGTGTTCATGAGGTTGGTGAGGGTATACCTATGCCTTATGCTGCGTCATAAATTGTACCTCTTTTTATTTTACCTCGATATTGATTTCTATTTAAAAACATCAGTACTCCAAATGTAGACATATTTAACTTGCTGTATTTATTAACTCATTCTCTGGTTTCCAGTGATATCAAATGTAAATCAGATCTTGGTATTGCCCTGCTCAAAACTTGTCAATGCCTTTCTGTTGTTTCTCTCAGGAAAAAAATCCTGACTCCCGTAGCTGCATATGCAAGGTGACTGAAAAATTTAGCTTCCAACCTGTGGCTCTTAATATTTATGGTGGGGACTCAGGTATAATGAGGACTCTTCTAGAAAAACCAAGATGTATCCATGAAGTTCTGTTGGATGTAGCACCTAGCCTCATCTTTTACCATCTCCATATGCTCACTTGGCACCGGGGATGCTGGTCTCCCTTCTGTTACTTCAAGAAGCTATCGTGGGGTCTTTGAGGCCCCCTGGGTCATGCTCATGTCTGCTTTATTTATCTATGGGGTCTTAGATGTCAGCTTTTCAGAGAAGCCTTCCCTGACCACCCAGTATAAATTGAGGTCTCCTAGTTACTCTGTATTTCATCTGTCTGCACATTTCCATCATCATACCTAATAAACAATGAAAAACAAGATCCTAGTTTCTAAGGATCTTGATTTATGTATTTGTTTATTATCCATATCCACTACCAGAATGAGGCCAGGACTTGTCTGTCTTGTTCACTGGCCTAGCACATGGTAGGGACTCAACAAACACGTGGCAAATGAATCAATGATGAGATGAAGGTCTTTAAGTTGGATGCCCACTCCCTTGGTTCTCAACATATGAGCAAGGTCCATTTTCAGTAGATGAGAATGAACTGAAACAGAGAAAAGCAGAGGGAAGTGAGAGAAAGAGAATGAGAGAGAGAGAGAGAGAGAGAGAGAGAAGGGGGTGGGCTGACGTTGGACAAGTCCTTGGTTACAAGCCCTATGGATATACAATTTATCCTATACTTCTTCCTTAATGGGGTGAGATTCAAATATATTGTAAATAACCTCTCCTCCACTTGCTTAACCTTATGTAATTTAGAATTGAGTTTGGGGTTCCATTTTGAAACCCAAGACTTCTAGAAAAACATAACCTATTTCCTTTGGAATATATATTTTTTAAAGGAAATGTGGCAGAATATGTTAACTGTGTCCGATTATCTATTTTTACCTTCTTCCTTGGGAAGTTAAGGGAGGATGTATTAGTTTCCTACTGCTGCTGTAAGAAATTGCTGCAAAATTAGGAGATTAGCACAACACAAATTTCTTGTCTTATAGTTCTGGAGGTCAGAAGTCTAAAATGAGTTGACAGGGCTGTGTCCCTTCTGGAGGCTGTAGGATAGACTTTCTTTCCCTTTTCCAGCTTCTAAAGGCTGCATTCATTTCTTGGCTCTGGGCCCCTTTCTCACATCACTCTGACCTCTGCTTCCATTGTCACATCTCCTCTTACTCTCACCCTTCTGCTGCCCTTCATAAGGATCCTTGTGATTACATCGGGGCCACTTGATAATCTAGGATAAACTCCCCATCAAGATCTTTAACTTAATCATATCTTCCAAGTCCCTTTTTCTGTGTAAGGTAACATATTTATCAGTTTCAGGGGTTGGGACATGGCATCTTTAGCGGGCCATTATTCTGTCTGCCATGAGAAGCATGCCCCTTTTACCTGTTTCCTTTTGATGGCTGGGATGTAGGTATAACGGATGGAGTTCAAGCAACCACCTTGAGCCATGGTTTGGAAGTCACCTGCTAAGGAAAGGAGAGTAGCAATGTTGAAGGCTCTGGGTCTCTGATAATTTTGTAATGCTAACCATACCCGTTCTGGACTGCCAGTCTGTTGACTTCTTTTAGGTTATTTTCAGTTTTCTAAACCAGATTCATACAATTACATTCTTTACACTCTTACATTCTCTTCACCTGGTTATATAGCCCACCTATTTTTCCGTGCTCTTAAGTATTTTACAAAAGCTTGAGTTTTGATGACAGTATAGTACTCCAATTGTTATTTAAAGATTCTCCAACTATTTGACAATTAAATTGTTTGCAACTCTCTTTTGCTATCATAAATTAAAAGTTCCAGATTTTAGAGTGCCTGTGTGGCTCAGGTGGTTAAGCTTCTTTGGCTCAGGTCATGATCTCGCAGCTTGTGAGTTCGAGCCCCACATCAGGCTCTCTGCTGTCAGCACAGAGCTCGTTTTGGATCTTCTGTTCCGCACCCCCCCCTCCACCACCTTCCCTACACCCTTGTGCTCTCTTTCTCTGTCAAAAATAAATAAACATTTTAAAAAAGTTCCAATTTTTAAATAGAGGATTCTGAGAGGAATTCATAGCTTTATATGTATGTCACATCATAGCACATGCTCATATTTGACCATTAAAGATCTAAGTCTGTTTACTTTGATTAAATGAACAGCATCTACAGGAAAATCTTTAACTTCACATCTCCTGAATTTGAAAATCTAAATCCAGTAAGGTGGCAGGAACATCACGAATGTAACATTTTAAAAATTACCCAAAGTGACAATAACATTGTCTAGGCAATTAAAAAAAATAAAAGTTTTATATACTTGAGTAAAACCTGATTTTATTAAATATTTTTATGTTCATTTTTTCTGCAAAGAAGATTGTAGGGGGAAACATGAGCCCTTTGTACTCTAACTCCCCAGTGGGCGATAATAAATTATGTTATTCTTTCAATATCCCACACAAATAGCACATTAGGCAATCTATATTGTTTCCCTGAATAACTGTCATAAAAGAAGTTCAAAGAAACACAAATATAGGTCAGCGATAAGAACTCTTTTGTAATATGCAGTCACAAAGGTAACTATAGTGAAGATCAAGTCCACAACATATCTCTCTGTGAAATAGCTTTCACCTGCCAGTAAAATTTAATATGTTATTTATTTATCTATTTATTTAGCTCATCACTCTTAATGTCCTTAATGTCCTTACCCTTTATTTTTCTTCACTATAGTCTTTACTACTTAATATTGTATATTTATTTGTTTACTGGTTTTGCTTACCTCACTAAAATGTAAAGTCCATAAAGCAGGGTCCTGTCTACCTTATCCACTAGAGTATCCACAGTGTCCAGTCACAGATGCCAGCTGTAAGATAAAAAGGTCCTGGAGGGGGCGCCTGGGTGGCTCAGTCGGTTGAGCGTCCGACTTCGGCTCAGGTCATGATCTCACAGTCTGTGAGTTCGAGCCCCGCGTCGGGCTCTGTGCTGACAGCTCAGAGCCTGGAGCCTGTTTCAGATTCTGTGTCTCCCTCTCTCTCTGACCCTCCCCTGTTCGTACTCTGTCTCAAAAATAAATAAACGTTAAAAAAAATTAAAATAAATAAATAAAAAATAAAAAAAAAGGTCCTGGAGGTGAGACCAAAGGGATAGGTATTGGCTGGATCCTGGTGCAAGGACTCTGACTGGATTCTGAGGCAGTGAGAAGTCACAGAAGGACATAAGCGGGCAGTTGGGGAATGGTGAGTGAGATGATCAGGTTTGGATTTTAGACAATAATAACTCTGGGTTTGGTGTGGAGAAAGGGTATAGGGAGGGGGGACAGTCTGGTGGCAGGAAGACTAGTGAGGAAGCTATTATGACTTTCCAGGTGCATGAAGATGAGAGCCCAAGCTAGAAAGTTGGTAATAAATGAGAGCAATAATAATGATGATTACTTTAGCAAAGTTTTATGCAGTCACTAAAATCCATTTCCCAGGCTCCTTTGCAGTTAGGTGTGGCCATGTGATTATGTTCTACACAGTAGAATGTGAGCAGAAATAATGAGCTCTAATTCCAAGTGTGACCCATAGAAATTTCCCATGTACACTCCTCTCTGTTCTTTCCTTTTTCTGGCTAATAGGGATGGAGAAGCCATGTATTGGAGATAAATGGGAATCCTTTAATGTAGAACCTGGTAAAGTCATGTAGAGAAAAGTTGCCCCAGTTGACAAAGAATGCTTTGGAATGTTACATAAATGAGGAATAAGTATCTGTTGTGTTTGAATCAGTGGACAATTTTAGCTTTATTTATTATAGCAGTTAATATTATCCCAACGAATTTAAACACTCAATTTTGGCTAGGCACCATTCTTAATACTTGAGATATGATAGCTCATTTAATTTCCACGACAATCCATTGAGTAACAATTTGTTAATTATTATCCCCAATTTACAGATGAAGAAACTGAGATACAGAGGGGATATGTAACCTACTAATGTTACAAAGCTGGGAAATGAGAAAGTCAAGTTTGAGAGTTCTGCCTCCAACATTTTAAGCAATATCTGATAGTGGAGATGGATGAGGATTAATAGGTTTTTAAAAAATGTTTATTTATTTATTTTTGAGAGAAAGAAAGAGGGAGGGGCAAAGAGAGAGGGAGAGAGAAAATCCCAACCAGCTATCAGCACAGTGCCTCAACACAGGGCTCAAACTCACAACATGTAAGATCATGATCTGACCAGAAATCAAGAGTCAGATGCTTAAATGACTGAGCCAGCCAGGCACCCCCATTTTTTTAATTAATAGTTTTTTTTTTTTATTTTTTAAACAATTTTTTAACCTTTTATTATTTTTTTTTAATTTAAATCCAAGTTAGTTAACATATAGTGTAATAATGGTTTCAGGAATAATAGAATTTAGTGATTCATCACTTACTTACAACCACCCAGTGCTCATCCCAACAAGTGCCTTCCTTAATACCCATTGCCCATTTAGCCCATCCCCCCACCCAGCACCCCACCAGCAACCCTCAGTTTGTTCTCCATATTTAAGAGTCTCTTATGGTTTGTCTCCCTCTCTGTTTTTATCTTATTTTTCTGTCCCTTTCCCTATGTTCATCTGTTTTGTTTCTTAAAACTCCACATATGAGTGAAATCATATGATATTTGTCTTTTTCTGATTGACTTATTTCACTTAGCATAGTAAACACTCTAGCTCCATCCGCATCATTGCAAATGGTAAGATTTGCTGAGTAATATTCCATTGTGTGTGTGTGTGTGTGTGTGTGTGTGTGTATATATATGCATATAGTGTGCGTGTGTGTGTGTGTATATATATATATATATGTATATATATATATATATATATACATATATATATATATATATATACATATATATATATCACATCTTCTTTATCCATTCTTCAGTCAATGGACATTTGAGCTCTTTCCATACTTTGGCTGTTGTGGATAGTGCTGCCATAAACATTGGGGTGCATGTGTCCCTTCGAAACAGCACACCTGTATCCCTTGGATAAATACCTAGTAGTGCAATTGCTGGGTCATAGGGTATTCCTGTTATTTGTGGAAGCTCTGTACTGTTTTCCAGAGTGGCTGCACCAGTTTGCATTCCCACCAGCAGTGCAAGAGGGTTCCTCTTTTTTCATATCCTGGCCAACATCTGTTGTTGCCTGAGTTGTTAATATTAGCCATTCTGACAGGTCTAAGGTGGTATCTCCTTGTGGTTTTGATTTGTATTTCCCTGATGATGAGTGATGTTGAGCATCTTTTCATGTGTCCTTTGGACATCTGGATGTCTTCTTTGGAAAAATGTTTATTCATGTCTTTTGCCATTTCTTAAGTGGATTGTTTTTTGGATGTTGAGTTTGATAAGCTATTTATAGATTTTGGATAATTAATAGTTTTTTTTTTTAAAGATATAGATGTCCTTTCTTTTCTTTTAAACATTCTGAATAAAAACAAAACCTTGAAGATGCTTAATAGTCAATAATGAACATTAATTAAAATTAAAGTCACTAATTATGAAACAATATATATATATATTTAAGTTTAAAGAGGTAAACTCTCTTTTCATGTGTTTCCTGGAAACAGACTCTGAGACTGAAATTTCCATGTAAGAAGTTCATTGGGAAATGCTCCCTGGAAGTGAGGGATGCGGGTTTGGGCAGAGAAAGTAGTTGAACTATCATATAGTCACAACAGAAGGCTCAGCCTATTCCACGGGAAGCTTCGGACCTGAGATAACCCTTCAGAGTTATTTCCCCATCAAGGCAAGGGGTCTGGGCTTTTGTGTCCTGCTTCAGTCACGTGCGCTGCTGACCAGGAGGGAACATAAGGTTGTGTGAGGCAACTCCTTTGGACAGGAGTTCAGCTGCGAACAAGTGGAGGAATGGACATCATGGTCTTGAAAGGGCAGGGAGTAGGGAGAAACTGGATGGTGCACCACAGTATTCACTATAGAACTACTAAGAATAAGTAAGTACTATATTTATAAATCTATACATTTGTAGAACTTCACTGAGCTTCAGACTCTTACAGCCCACTATTTCCTGATTGTGCATGAAGCATAAAAGTGTGGTTGTAAGAAGACAAGAGATGAGACTTCAGAGATGAGTTGAACCATCTGGAAGTAGAAGTGGATGCCAAGAATCTTGGGTGAGAGGGACGTCTGGTGGCAGCATGGAGATGGATTAGCACAGAGACCACTCTTAGGCATACCATTTGGAGCTGTTGTAACTGCCCATAGCTATGGACACCAAAGCCTGAACCAATATCAATGGGATGGAGAAGGGCTAAATTTGCAGGACATTTTAAAGGTAGTTCTTGATGGTTTTAATGGCTGAATGTGCAGATGAGGGAAGATCTGAGACAAACTCTATTGTTGTTGTTTGGGAGGCTGTGTGAAAGGTTGTGCTTAAAGGGAGATGACAGTCATGTTCACCCTGTGGGGTCCATGCTCACCCTGTGGGGTTTATGTTCACCCTTTGGGGTCCATGTTCACTCTGTGGGGCCATGCTCACCCTGTGGGGGCTATTCTCACCCTGTGGGGTCCATGTTGACCCTGTGGGGTCCATGTTCACCTTATGGGAGCCGTGTTCACCCTGTGGAGGGACATGTTCACCCTGTGAGAGGCCATGTTGACACTGTGGGTCATGTTCACCCTGTGGGATCCGTATTCACCCTGTGGGATCCATGTTGACCCAGTGGGGGCCATGTTCACCCTGTTGGGCCAGTGTGAAATCTTGACTCTATTTTTAATTGACAAAGCAAACATAGTTCTTTGTTACTTTCTTTCTCTTTTCCTTCCTTCCTTTCATTTTTCTTTCATCTGAGGAAGCTCTCTATTACCCATTTTGTCTCTTGAAATGAGTTGTTCATTTCATCTATAATATAATTGGTTTTTTCATTAATCTATTATAACAAAAATTTCTTTCATCATGGCTTCCTCTTTTTGGTTACAAATCTAAGTGTGCCTGAACAAAACATTTACTTAACAAAACAAAGTTTTATTTTTTTATTTATTTTTTTATTTTTATTTTTTTTAATTTTTTTTTCAACGTTTTTTATTTATTTTTGAGACAGAGAGAGACAGAGCATGAACGGGGGAGGGGCAGAGAGAGAGGGAGACACAGAATCGGAAACAGGCTCCAGGCTCCGAGCCATCAGCCCAGAGCCTGACGCGGGGCTCGAACTCACGGACCGTGAGATCGTGACCTGGCTGAAGTCGGACGCTTAACCGACTGCGCCACCCAGGCGCCCCAAAACAAAGTTTTAAAGCACAGATTCTTTATTTCTTCATTTTTTGGCAGTTTGGTCATGGCCCATAATGGATGGTCTGATGACAGCCTTGGAATTGTAGGTGGGATGAGAAGTGACAGGAAGTGTGCTTGCTGGGACAATGTTACCTTGTGAGTGACTGGCTGCTGTCATATGTGGATATACAAGATTGTTTATTAAGGCTAGGTCTGAATGGCCATATGAAACCCCTTGGTACAACCCTTGAGTGTAACCAATTCACGGCTCTAGTGGTTGTGCTTTTTATTTTCTGGAGCAAAGTAATTTTCTGACCTGATGTGTATAAGATTGGAATCTAACCTTCTGTAGACTGCATTTTTGCCAACTGGAAAACTTTTAACAGTGGAGAAATTTAACTTAAAAAGGAAAAAAAAAGTAATTAAATGAGATCAAATCAGTGTGGACGGCGTTTATGTTGTGTATAGTCAGGGCAGCCAGATGAAATCAGTCACTCATTTCACATTTATTGTGTCGCTCCTCTGTGCCAGGTGCTATGCTAGGTGTGCCACGAATCCAAGGGTGGATGAAACAGATGAGGTCCCATCTCTCACAGAATGTACCTTCAAATCATGGGAAACAAAAAAAAAAGAAAAAATAGGAAAGCTTCTGATGTTTGTAAGTGCCCAGAAGAAAACAAACGTTGAGTTTCTATGTATTTATCCAGCCCTTCCTTCCCATTTTGAGAGGCAACCCTGGTGAGAAATTGGGTCTTTTAAGGACTTAGAAGAGGGATGATATGAACCCAAACTTAGTGCTTGAATAAGGCAAATTGACAGACTCTGGATTTGTTGGGGTAAGGAGGATGGGACTTTAAAACTCTAAGTATAAGTGTGACAGATATAATTTAAATTTTTTCCAGGGACTGATAATAGGCATTGTTTACAAAGACACTGCTTAATATTAACAGTTAACTAGTGAAAACTATGGTGGGTGTTCCTTTAGCCAAGTTCCACTTAAGTGACTATAGGAGAAACCCATGCTCTTGTTTCCTTGGTAAAGACACAACTCCATAGGCCAAACCCAAGTCCACTGGTGCTGGCCCATCTCTTCCCCCAAGAGCTGACTCTTCTCGACTTCTTAGAGTCAGAATTGTTTGTTCCTGAACATGTTTGTGCCAGTTTTATTCATTATTCAAATTACACAGTTTACTTCAGTATTACAATAACTAATGAAACATGAGTCTGGAGAGAATTATTAAAATGAAATGTAATATAAATGGAATAATGCTTTGAAAAGACTCAGTAATGACCAATTAGTTAATGAGGAAGGATTGGGAAAAATAATAAAATCTACAGTATTTTGTTCACAACTGTCTGTAAGTTCTCACTCACTACAAGGAAAGAAAAATTGGAAATGAAAAACAAGATCTTATGGGTGTGGTATAGGTAAAAAAAAAAATGTAGCTTTGGAACCTTTCCAGTGAACTCATAGTAAGGGAAAGGACCAAGACCTTCCACCAGATCGGTGAATACATTTACATTTATTTAAGTTAAAATATAACATTACAACATAAACGTATCCTTTTTTTCTCCCTAACATTTCTGATTAGCCCATTAATTAGCAATTCTGATTGCGCTGTATGAGATTTTCACTGTATTGTAAATTGTGTGTTAAGTACAATGGAGACTCATGATCCTTCCATTCAAAGGACTCAGGAGTATAGTCTTATCATTAGATAATTTTCGTATCTCCACTAATTCCTTAACCTGAGCCAAATCTCCCTTCCATCATTTGCACAGAAGCAAAGAAAATATTTTCTTTTTTCAGCAGCACCTTTCCTTTGTGAATATTGAAGCTCTTTAAGGGACAAATTTCTAATTAAGCAACAATGGTCATGTCACCTTAGAGAGATGAACAGAGATATTTACTATCCTCTGACTGAGGATGTTAGACCCATGCTAAGTAGCTAACAGATGTCTCCGTGCTGTCTCTCAGAAGCATTGTATTTCCACTAATCTCCCTGCCACACTGTGTCCTCATCTCTATTCTTAGTAATTCCCAGTATTCACAGTCCCAGGGAACTAAGAGAGCATTGAAAGAGCACTTGTCTGTGGGCCAGGACACGTGGGCTCAGACCCTGGCTATGCCACTAATCTGTGGGACCTTGGACACTTTAGTCAGCCTTTCTGTGCCTCAGCTCCTGTATCTGTAAAATGAAGCTCACAGGACTTGTCAAACCAACCAACCAGATTGGGGGAAAATGTTGGTGAAAACAAATATGGATGTGGTAGCTGCAGAAAGGGAAATATTCCTGTTTCAAAATGTGGGCCCATGTTTTGTTACAGTATTTTTGATCATGTATTAATTTATAGGTTCTGGTTTGTACATTCATTATTGAGACCAGAAGTAGAAGTCCTTACTCATATGTTATCCCAATCTTACCTACCTACTCACCTTTATCATCTTCCATTGATGGTCCCGGACTCTTTGCAAAAAATGTAAGGAAAGAAACAGACTATGGTCAGGATAATGATCTATTGTACTCTGAACTACAAGATACCAGTAAGTGGCTGCCATTTTCTTTTCTTTTTTTAAGTTTATTTATTTATTTTGAGAACACAACCAGGGGAGGGGCAAAGAGGGAGAGAGAGAGAGAGGGAGAGAGAGAGAAAGAATTCCAAACAGGCTCTGCACTGGCAGCATGGAGCCTGACACAGGGCTCCAACTCACGAACTGTGAGATCTTGACCTAAGCTGAAACCAACATTCAGATGCTTAACCAACTGAGCCATCCAGGTACCCCAATGGCTGCCATTTTCTAATGGCTTTGAGTGACATTGTATCTCTTCACTCATTCACACAAGCATTGCTGGTAATAGTTTAAGAAAGAAAGAAAGAAAGAAAGAAAGAAAGAAAGAAAGAAAGAAAGAAAGAAAGAAAATTTCCAACAATTGGGGATTGCTCAAGTAAATGATGGTATTTCTGTACAATGGAAAGCCATTAATAAAAAGATATTATCGATGAATATTTATTGGCATAGAAGGATAGTCATGGTAATTAAATGAAAAATCAAACCCAAATGACTAATATAAAAACAACCTCATCATTATTTTTTTAAATGTATTTGAATAAAAATATTTGGAATGATATACAGTGGCTATCTCTGGGGTGGTAGGATTACAGAAATAAGTTTTCCTTCTTTATTCTTACCTGTGTTTTCTAACTTTCTATGATGGACATATGTTGCTATTGGCAAAAGAAAAAAGTGATTTAAATTAAATAAAGTCCCACTGATGTAAAAGATACCTATGGGAATGAAGAACAATATTTTGACAAACATAAATGCCAACTCTGAATAATGAATTAAAGATGAACGTTTTTCAAAAATAGAAAGGATGAATTTCATTCTTTTTTGAAAGGATGGAATCACTTAATGACTCTTTAAAATAAACCGGGTATCAATTGCAAACCTGTTTCTTCTCAGCTGAATTCTGCCTTAAATTGTTTTTAAAAGACTCACATCATGGTAATTAAGCATATTTTAAAATATCTAAATCAAACAATCACTGGTAGTGATACAATGTAATATTTTCCTTTTCTGCCAAAACATCACTTTAAAACACATCTCTTTTTAACACAAAGAGGAGATGTCTTTATCTTTACTATCATATTAAAAACAGTAAATTACAGGGTTCCTGGGTGGCTCAGTCAGTTAAGCGTCTGACCTTAGCTCAGGTCATTATCTCACGGTTCATGAGTTCAAGCCCCACATTGGACTCTGCTGTCAGCACAGAGCCGGCTTCAGATCCTCTGTCTCTCTCTGCCCCTACCTCCCTCTCAAAAATAAATAAACATTTAAAAACCAACAACAACAACAAAAACCCTGTAAGTTATCAAGTGCCAAGTTACCAAGTTATCTAAGTGCCTATGTGTCAGATACTTGGAATGTTGAATTGATTGGTTAATTTATTTAATCATAACCACCTTAAGAGATAAGTATTACTGTGTTCATTTTACAGTGGCTGAAATCCACAAAGTTAAGATTCTTACCCAACCATAAGTAGCAAAATCACATGCCTTAAAAAAAATACGTAACAAATTATTTATTAAATCCACTCTGATAGCCATTGTGTGTTGTGTGCTGGGAATATACCAATGAACTGTGGCCCCATCCCTCAAATAAGTTTATAGTCTAATTGGATGACATGGACCAAATAATTATAAATGTAATGAATCTTACAAAAGGAGAAATGCAAGATGTAGGAGAGGAATTAATGTGGTCTGCAACATTTGTCCCATATAGAAGACATTTAAACCAAGATATGAAGCATGAGTAGAAGTTAACTGGACAAAGAGTGGACATGGAAGAGTAACTGGAACAGTAGCAGGAACAGTATGTGCAGGAACGGTATGTACTAAGTAGTCAGGTAATTATCATGATAATTCCTGGTAGCAGAACAGTATGTGCTAAGTCCTGAGATGGCATTTTGCTACAACAATCTGGCACAATCATCCACAACTGGCTTGAAACAATAAGCATTTATTTCTTTCATATGAGTCTGTGCATCGGCTGTGACTTCGCTGGGCTTGGCCGGACTCCAGGGTTCAGGTCTCTCTCCCATGGTGCGCCTCCTTTTTTGACCAATGGCCTCCTGGAGCGTGCTCTTTTCACACACACATAAGCAAATTTACACCTCATTTCATGTTCAGGAACATTGCACTGGCTAAAGCAAGCTGTATGGCCACGCCCAAAATAAATAGGATGAGGAAAATATTTTACCCGTAGTAGATTGCTCTTCAGAGTCACATGATACTGAATGTGCATGAATAATTTAATATGGGAAGGATGTGAAGAAAATTGTGACCAATGATTCAATCCACCATACCTGGATTTTTCAGGAACCCATTGCCAATATGGCAAACGTATTATGAGTGAGCTGGGGAAGGATACTACTGTCTGCTCTTGTCATTGGCTGTGCTTGGGAACTTCTTATTACAGAGATTCCATATATGAATATAAACATACACATAAGTATATAAACTTACTCTAAAAGATAATGACTTATCCACCTTCTTCCTGAACTTTATTTCCCAAGAGTTGACCAACATTGAAGTATAAATGGTTACCCCACAGAGCTAATATAGTGTTGGCTGAACTAAATGTTCCTCTTCCATTATGTACCAAATATTGGGTCTCTGTGTGATAGTAGCACATTCAGAAGCTATGCTCAGAGGCAATGAAAGCAGTGTTCGAGCCTCTGAGCAAATAGCATTAAATTTGGTTGCTACTCATGCTTCTGGAATGGAGGTCAGCTATTTTATACGCAGTGAATAAGACAAACCAGTCATAAAACGTGAGGAAACATCTAATTTAACCACTTTATCCCATGAAACATGATCTTCCATGTGGTCAGATCGTTTTGATAATGTTACAAGAATAGTTGAGTTTATTTTTATCTGTTGCTGTACAGATACATTCACTTGCTTTAAAAGCGCTTAAGTCTAATGCCTGAATGAACAGGTGTGGGGACAAGAGTTGGCCAGATATAAACTCATACAGTTCGTGTGTTTAAGAAGCATAGTCTTTTTTAAAATAGAAAATTCATTCAGCACAGACTGCCACTGCATTACTAGCTGTAGTGCTATATTCTGCCATGGAAAATTATATTAGTTTCAGTTGATGTTATTTTATTTTCCCTCTTGCTGATAAGAAGAGACTAAACAGAAATCACTGCCTTTATGATGATCCTGTCCTGGAGCCAAAATTTTCGCTTCATTTGTTAAAAGCTCAGTTTTATAATCCTAAGGATTTAAAATGGAATCTATTATTCTTTCTGACAATACTTATTTCTCATAAAAACAACATTTTTTTTTAGCTAGCTCATATGTAAATTTCACTGTAAAACAGGTGCCATTTCAAGGGAAATCAGTGGTTCTAATAAATATGATGGATTTGGAACAAGTCCTTTCCCCTCATCTTGTTCACAGCTATGTAAGCCTTCTGCTTGGCTACATTTTGTATTTCAGTACTCCCTTTACAAAGCAGCGTTTAAGAGAGACTAGGTTTTCTGGCTTCCTTTTCTGATACACTTTGATACTTCTTCCTTGAGCTCCTTTTCATCCTTATGTGTGTTTTCTTGCTCTTTCAGCCTGGCTCCCCTTCAAAAGGCAGCATAAATGTGCACATTCCAAGTATTGGCATGAGATATGACATTCTCTCACACATTCCCTAAGTGGAAATGCAAAAATGGGGGGAAAAATACCCTGATTGTCAGGAACAAATGCAGTCCCTTATTACTTCCTGATGGTTAGTTTTATAAAGGGGTTGTGGGAAGCATCTGCTTGTGTGTCTGTGGAGATGTCATTCCATGCATTTAAGAGGCATTGATTTCCAAGGGCGAATCATGGGGCTTGATTACAGAGAGCTAGCCGAGTAGACCTGGGCTTAATTCATGAGTCCTGTCCAGAGATCTGTCACTTTTGCAAAACTAAGAAACTGATTTTCTTGATTTTTCCTTCTGAAAATGGAAACAGCCGTATTGTTTTTATGACAGCTCTTCAGTGTTGAAGTAAGTCCAACCAAGTGAAAGTGGTAGGTGCATTGCGATATTAGTAAAATCCACCTGATTAATACTTCTCTCCCATTCCGCCTCTGTCCCACAGAGCTGACTTGTTTACCTAAAGTTACCAAATTAGCGGACTGTTTTGCCATTGTACAAGACCCAAATTCTTTTTTTATACTAATGATGGTTTAAAATGAGTATAAAGGGTACATATGCTCTCCATTGTTATGAAATAATAAAGTATTAGAGTTAGTAGAGTTAGGAGACACATTTCTAGTTAATGATGAGCATTTCTTTCCTCAAGTTTAGCAGCTTTGCCTTTTAGTCCATATTTTCCCAATCCTTTATTAGAAATTTCATTTCAGCTTAAATATGATAGACCTCATAAAACACTTTAAAATCCTTTCTGGAATGAGGCCCAGTGTTAAACAATTGGTAAACAATATAAAAGATTGATTAATTTAAGTGACTGGTTTGCCATTGTATAGACTCAAATTCTTAATAGAATTACAGCCCCAACTGATAGGGACATATGGGTCTTAAACTTTGAAGAAGTTTAGAACCTTTAATAATCACCTGGTATAGTTCTCTTTAAAAATGATAGGATCATATTAGATCATCTTTTTCAGGATGCTAAAAGATCTAAGTAAAAATTTGCTTTGTGTATTGCTGGATTAAATCATGCAATTTTATACATTTTGACTAGATGTAAGTTAGTCTGCTGTAGTATAAAACTTGAAGCTTCAGAGACCTAAATATGAATTCTGTTCCTTTCTAGTCATGTGATCCCCCAAAACCCAACAATACTGAGTCTTATCTGTCAAATGGGCCAATAATTGTTCTCCCTACCACCTTGAGGTGTAACAGTCATAGATGCTGTTGAAAACTATAAAGAACCATCCATGTGATGTTAAAAGAAAACTGAGACATTTTCTGCTTTCACTGCTACTGTTTAACAACAGTTAACTGTTAAATTGTTTAACATATTGCCATTTCTGGCCATAACAGGAAGAGAAGGAAAAAGGAAAAGGAGATGTAAAGATTGGACAAACAGATTTAATCAACAAAGTAAAATGAAAGATCAGCAAGGATGGTGAACACCTGGTCAGTTAAAAAAAAAAAAATTATTAGTCTTTATCAAATTTTGCAAAGCCATCTAGAAAATATAATAGAACATAAAATACAATTCTCAAACTATAAAGTATGCAGGAAATAGCCTAACAAATACTTTTATGAGAAAATTTAAAACTTAATTACACATTTTAAAAGAAGAGGTGAGGGGTGCCTGAGTGGCTCAGTTGGTTGAGCATCTGACTCTTGATTTTGGCTCAGGTCATGATCCCAAGGTTGTGGGATTGAGCCCCATGTCAGGCTCTGTGCTGAGCATGAAGCCTACTTGAGATCCTCTCTCTCTCGCTCTGCCTCTCTCCCCCACTTGCACTCTCTCTCTCTCAAAAATTAATTGATTAATTAAATAATTTTTTAAAAAATAAAAGAAGAGCTGAATAAATGGAAAGATATGCCATGTCCTTGATGTATAAATATGTTAGTTTCCCTTAAAATTAACCTATAAATTCAATGTCAGAATTATGGCAAGTTTTTTTTTGAGGACCTCAACATACTTACTCTAAACTTATACAAAGGAATAAAAGTTCATGATGCCTAAGTCAGTCTTGAAAAGGAAGAGTAGAAAGGAGGACTCAGTCTCCCATGTAAAATCAGTGTGGAAATGGTGTAGGAGCAGCCAAATAAATCTATGGAGAAGAACAGAGAATCAGAAATGGACCCAACTCTACAGTTCTAAATGGGAACCTGTTATAGAATAAACATGGCACCATAAATCAGTGGGGAAAGGACAGATTGCCTGAAACACTAATTGGTAGTGGGCAAGTAGCTCATTATATACAGACAAAGTAGATTGGTGCCTATCTCAAGCATGTACAAAGGAGAAAGACAGTGTGAAAGTAAAATTATAAATTTATTTATAATTTATAATGTAAATTAAATAAAAATTACTAATTGGGGCACGTGGGTGGCTCAGTGAGTTAAGCGTCTGACTTCAGCTCAGGTCATGATCTCACGGTTTGTGGGTTCAAGCCCTGTGTTGGGCTCTGTGCTGACAGCTCAGAGCCTGGAGCCTGCTTCGGATTCTGTGTCTTCCTCTCTCTCTGCCCCTCCCGTGCTGGTGTTCTCTCTCTCTCTCTCTCTCTCTCTCTCTCTCTCTCTCAAAAATAAATAAAAACATTTAAAAATTTTTTAAAAATTATAAAGCTAACAGAAGAAGATACTAGAGGTGTTAAAGATTCTCAAACTGCAAACCATAAGTTGAAAATGTAATAGATTTGTCTACATTTTAAAAATTAAGAATATCTGTTAAAGGACCAAAACAATAAGCAAAGTTAGCAAAAAAGATGACAGAATGAGAAAAGATTTATAATATCAGAAATTTACAAGGGATTAATATCTAGAATATACTAAGAAGCCTCAGCATTCCCATGTTTTAAATATTATTTCTGTAATAATAATAGAAAGTAAAGTACTTAGCACAGATCCTGGCATACAACTAATACTTACTGTTTGTTATGACCAGTTCATCTGTTCTTACACCCTTGACAAACCCCATTTTGTGTTAAGCCATGATATATGGGCCCTGAACCTCCAGTTTCTGCATGGTTTTGTATTGCCAGGTTATGGAATTACAGAGAAATGAACGTGCAGGTATTTAGCCAGTCTCGATAACCACAAATCCTGTTTGAAATGTGTCCCCAGATAAGCCAGTGGTTAAAAGAAAAGCAGGGAAAACATTAGTAGCCGTTCCCATGACACGTAGGTGAGCAAAACCCTGTGTATACTGCTGTAGCTTTGGAACCAGCTGCCAAGGACACCTGCCAGGTGATGTAGCAAGAAGAGTATGCTTCATGGCTTGAAGTGTGAATCTTGTGACTGTCATATTCCATCCTGTCCGAAGCTGGGGCACAAGAGTGCTGTGTCCAGAGGACGAAGAGACTAGGTGGAGTAGCTCCCCACTCCTTAGCTCTGTCCAGGGGTCACGTATGACTGGTGGGTGGAAGGGCCAAGTGGGCCAGCTCTTTCCTGCTGGGTTTCCTGGGGACTGCCATACCCAGGGGGCAGGTTGGCCACTAAGAGATAGCTTTGCTCACCGCCAGCCTTGCTCTCTGAAAGCAGAGCTTTGTCTTTTTCTGCTTTATGACCTCAGCTTCAGGGAAGGCTTTGGCTTCCCAAGTGTGGCCTGAAAACACGGATGATGACGCACAGGGCAGAAAGCAGTATGCTGCACTCAGTGGCATTGACCTGAGCTGGTTCCACTGCTTGAGCTTGGGGGATGGATAATGCAAGTCAGTCGGCCAGGGCCATCCTACTGTTAGGGAAAGAAAGGAAATTAGTGACAACTCTGTGCCGAGCACTATGACCCACAGCTTTGCCTTCAATTCTTGGTAAACCTATGAAATGAACATTCTTCTCCTTGTTTTACACATGTGAAAAGTGCTGCTCAGAGAGGGAAAATTGCCCAAAGTTACCTGGCTTGTAGGTAACCCACTGAGATTTGAACCCTAGTTCTGCTTAACTCAAAGACCCACAGACAATTGTTTTGTTTTTGGTTTTGTTTTTTCAACGGCTCACACTCTGTATCTACAGACTTGGAGTGGTGTTGGGTCGGGGTGGGATGGGTCTATGGCTTGTGGGACTCCAGGAGGACTCCAGGTAGGTCTCATCCGTGTCTGATCTTGGCAGACAGTTCAATTAGGTGATGGAAAGCTAGTTACATTTCCCAGAGCTGTATCTGAACATGTGTCCCTATGGTCATCAAGTTTTAGGCGTGGCTTTGATTTCTTAGCAGATACTGTGTTCCCGTGAAATAATGACATCCTTGAAAGTGTTGTGCTTTGCTTGTCATTCAGAGAAGCCCACCATTCCAGGAGACACATTACACACTATGGAGGGTTTCCCTATCCAGAAAGGAAACTAGGCGGGGCCTCCAAGACAGAAAGAGCTCGTTCCCAAGTGGAATTTCATTTCTCTGTGCTTCTGGGATCTGACAAGCGCTTTGAAGAACTGGAAGAACTGGCTTCATTAGCTGCTGATGGGGACATCTCTTGTCCACGCATCTGCAGGTGACTGTTTTGTGTGCTTGAGAGATCACAGGCATTTTTGTACTAGTGCTATTGAAGGTCAGCAAGACTGCCATTGCTACCTGTTCTTGTTCTTTAAGGTCCATGGTAATGACTAATAATGATCATTATCATGATAGTGATCATCACCAACTATTCACTGTGTATTTGCTATGTGCTAGGCTATGTAATAAGCTCATTTAATGTTCACCACAACCCTCTGAAGTCTGTATTATTTAGGACTGGCTTAACTGCAAGTAGCAGAAATCTAACTTCCATCCACCCAAATGAGGGATTTATGTTTCTCACGGAATAAGAAGTGTAGCAGCAGGTACTTCAGGATGAGTATGAAGGCCTCTTGGTGCCATCAAGAACCCAAGTTCCTTCTCTGAGGCTTTCTTCCTCATGTTTGCAACATGCCTGTTCAGCGTTGTGCGTCACAACCGGTTGTTAGGCAGAAAGAAGGAAGAAGGGCAAAGTCTTAAGTGGCAAAACCAAAAGGGTGAATACAAGCTGAATCTGCTCCCTCCAAGAAGCTTTCTCAGAAACTCCAGCTGGTGCCTCTCGGGGCACCTCATTGTCCAGAACTGCTTTGCATGCCCACATCTAGCAGTGAGGGAGTCTGGTAATCAAGAATGTGTCCTTCCTGAGGAAGGAAGGAAACAGGCATGGCTATTGGCTAAGTAACTAGCAGTGTCTAGTTCATGTAGTTCGTATTTGTTGGAAATTTATAGACAAGGAAAATTAAAGAAGTTAAGTGTTTGCCAGAGGTCACCCAGCTAGGGAGTGACAGGACCCAGACCTGAATCTAGGTATGTCTGACTCTGAAACCACATTCCTAAAAGCTCTACTAGAATTTGTTTCTGATGCTTGGGAGTGCTTGGGCTGGAGAAGAGAGGACTGTAAGTTGCCCTTTTAGGGGACAGAGAGGACGGTTGATTTGTCAGCTTCTTGAGAATGGTGCAAGGAGTGACATATGAAAGATATGGAAGAGCACAAGGCAAGGAAATTATTTATAACAATTAGTAATTAATTGTTATGTGGACTGCACAGCAAACTATTACCAGACATTTGTATAGAGATTAGGTCACCCATAAAAGGAGATCCCTGAACTGATTGGTAGTTTGGGTCTATCATGAGTTCAAAATGCTGGGTCTAACCTCAGGATTATAAGGATTATAAGAGAATATTATGAAAAATATATGCCAACAAATTGGACAACCTAGAAGAAATGGATAAATCCCTAGAAATAAATAACCTCCCAAAACTGAATCACAAAGAAATAGAAAGTTGAAACAGACTGATTACCAGCAGTGAAATGGAATCAGTAATCAAAAAACTCCTGGGGCACCTGGATGGCTCAGTTGGTTAAGTGTTTGACCCTTGATCTCGGCTCAGGTCATGATCTCATGTTTTATGAGATCAAGCCTCACATTGGGCTCTGCGCTGACCATGCAGGGCCTGCTTAGGATTCTCTCTCTCCCTCTCTCTGTGCCCCTCCCCACTTGTGTGTGCACTTTCTCTCTCTCTCTCAAAATAAATAAACTTTAAAAAAAAGTGTTAAAAAAAGCAACTCCCAACAACAAAAATCCAGGACCAGGTGGCTTCATAGGTGAATTCTACCAAAAATTTAAATAAGAGTTAATATTTATTCTTCTCAAACTATTCCAAAAAATTGAGAAGATGAAAAGCTTCCAAATTCACTTGATGAGGACAGCATTACCCTGACACTAAACCGGATAAAGACGCTACACAAAAAAGAGCTATAGGCCAATATCTCTGATGAACATAGATGCAGAAATCCTCAACAAAATATTTGCAAACTGAACCCCACAGTACATTAAAAAAATCAGTCACCACATTCAAGTGGGATTTATTCCCAGGATGCAAGGGTGGTTTGGTATACACAAATCGATCAATGTGATACGTCACATCAACAGGGGAAAGGATAAAAACCATATGATCATTTCAAAAGCTGCTGAAAAGCATTTAACAAAGTACAACAAAATACATTCATGATGAAAACCCTCAACAAAGTAGGTTTAGAGGCAACATACATCAACATAATAAAGGCTATGTATGGAAAACCTGACAGTTAACATCATACTCAATGGTGAAAAACTGAAAGCCTTTCCCCTAAGATCGGGAATACGACAAGGATGTCCTCTCTTACCATTTTTATTCAACATAGTACTGGAAGTCCTAGACACAGCAATCAGACAAGAAAAAAGAAAGAAAAGGCATCCAAATTGATAAGGAAGAAGTAAAATGTTCACTATTTGCAGATGACGTGATACTATATATAGAAAACCCTAGGGGTGCCTGGGTGGCTCAGTTGCTTAAGCATCTGACTCTATTTCGGCTCAGGTCATCATCTCACAGTCCTGAGATGGAGCCAGCGCCATGTTGGGCTCCACACTGGGCATGGAACCTGCTTAAGATTCTCTCTCCCTCTGCCCTTCTCTCACTGACACCTACATGTGCACTGTCTCTCTCAAAAAAAAAGGAAACCCGGGTGCCTGGCTGGCTCAGTTGGTTAAGTGTACAACTTCAGCTCATGTCATGATCTCATAGTCCATGAGTTTGAGCCCTGTGTTGGGCTCTGTGGTGACAGCTCAGAGGCTGGAGCCTGCTTTGGCTTCTGTGTCTCCCTCTCTGTCTCTGCACCTCTCCCACTCATGCTCTGTTTCTCATTCTCTCTCTCTCTCTCTCTCTCTCTCTCTCTCTCTCTCTCTGTCTCTGTCTCTCTCTCTCTCAAAAATAAACATTAAAAAAAGGAAATCCTAAAGACTCCACCAAAAAGCTGCTAGAACTGATAAACTAATTCAGCAAAGTCACAGGGTACAAAATCAATATACAGAAATCTGTTGCATTTCTGTACAACAATAAATGAAATAGCAGAAAGAGAAATTAAGAAAATAATCCCATTTACAATTGCACCAAAAAGAATATCTAGGAATAAACTTAACTGAGAAAGTAAAAGACTTATACTCTGAAAACTGCAAAACACTAATGAAAGAAATTGAACATGATGCAAACAAATGGAAAGATATTCCATGCTCATGGATTGGGAGAACAAATATTGTTAAAATGTCTACACTACCCAAATCAATCTACAAATACATTTACCATACACAAAAATTAACTAAAAATGGATCAAATACATAAGTGTGAGATCTGAAACTATAAACATCCTAGAAGAGAGCAGAGGCAGTAATATTTCTGACATTGGCCATAGCAACATTTTTCTAGATATGTTTCCCAAGGCAAGGGAAACAAAAGCAAAAAGAAACTATTGGGACTACATCAAAATAAAAAAGCTTCTTCAGAGCAAAGGAAACCATCAACAAAGCTAAAAGACAACCTACTAAATGGGAGAAGATATTTGTAAATGACATATCTGATAAAGGGTTAGTATCCCAAATATATGAAGAACTTATACAACTCAACACCAAAAAAACTTCCCAAATGATCCAATTAAAAATGGGCAGAAGATATGAACAGACATTTCTCCAAAGAAGACATACAGATGGCAATAGACACATGAAAAGATGCTCAACATCACTCATCATCAGGGAAACGCAAATCAAAAACCACAATGAGGTATCACCTCACACCTGTCAGATGGCTAAAATAAAAAATACAAGAAAGTGTTGGTGAGGATTTGGAGAAACAGGATCTTAACGCACTGTCAGTGGGAATACAAACTTGTGCAGCCACTGGGGAAAATAGTATGGAGATTCCTCGAAAAATGTAAAATAGAATTACCATAAGACCTAGTAATTCCATTACCAGGTATTTACCCAAAGAATACAAAAACACTAATTCAAAGGGATATATGCATCCATATGTTTACTGCAGCATTATTGACAATAGCCAAATTATAGAACCAACCCAAATATCCATTGATAGATGAATGGATAAAGAAGAAGTGGTGTATATATACTATGGAACATTACTCAGCGATAAAAAGAATGATATCTTGCCATTTGCAACAACATGGATGGATCTAGAGGTTATAAACTGCTAAATGAAGTAAGTCAGTCAGAGAATGACAGATACCATATGATTTTTCACTCATATGTGGAATTCAAGAAGCAAAATAAACAAACAAAGAAAAAAAGAGACAAACCAAAAAACAGACTCTTAACTATAGAGAACAAACTGATGGTTACCAGAGGGGAGGTGGGTGGGGGATGGGTGAAATAGGTGAAGCGGATTAAGAGTACACTTATCATGATGAGCGCTGAATAACACATAGAATTGTTGAATCATTATATTATATACCTGAAACCAATATAACACTATGCTAACCGTATGGGAATTACAGGTTTTTAAAAAATCCTGGGTCTAGAAAACAAAAGTATCTAAGATAGAATAATCCTGTTTAGAGGAAGTGTCTGAGGGCTTTCAGATGGAATGTAGAAGCATCCTGATTTGTCAGAGCTAGAAGGACCACACAATTAATTTATGGTCCAAACTGGGACATTTGTTAGAGTGAAAGGGGTATTTATGAGTACTTATGTTGGGACAGAAGGTGAATACAGGGTTATTGCAGAGCAAATGGAACCTCTGGCTAGCCTTGGCACAGGTTTCTAATGAGTAAAGGAATGGGGAGGGAGGCTTAGACTTCATGGGCAATGGTGGCAGGGGGGTGGCCAAAAAGGAAAGACACCCCCAAACCAGAGTCCTCCACTTCCTTAGGCTGGACCTTTGAAGAGGATCTTCTGCACCTGTAATGGACTTTGGTAATAGGTATTAAAATTCGATGGGCAGGGACAATGAGTGACTAGTGGAAACATGAACCTGCCATAGACCTTTGTTCCCTGAATCTCCTCTAGCATGACTCCTTTTTTTTTTTTTTTTTTTTTTTTAATGTTTAGTTTTGAGAGAGAGAGCATGAGCACAAGTGTCAGGGGGACAGAGAATCCAAAGTGGGCTCTACACTGACAGCAGAGAGCCCAATACGGGGCTTTAACCCACAAACCTCGAGATCATGAGCTGAGCTGAAAATGGACGCTTAAACCAACTGAGCCACCCAGGCACCCCTAGCATGATTCCTTTTTAGGAGACATTTAGCTTGGATAATGCTGTGTTCCTTACTGAGTCATGAACCTGGCCCATTCTAGATGGAGAAGGAAACTGGATTTCCCATATCCTGAAACTCTTCCCAGCATTTAAAAACTGCTTTTCTGATTTGCTCAGTGACCTTAGGCGAGTCACAACCTCTCCCTGTGCTTTGGCTTTTCCTTTAGTGGAAATAAAATGGAAATAATAGTTACACAAGATAAAAAAAATGATTCAAGACCTTCCAACGAAAAATGCCACATGGAACCCAAAGATATTATTTTTATGACAGTTGTTAGTTGAGCTGCTTCTTGTCTCATCCCCTCTCATTAGGCCACAGGGCACATAATAAACACCGGTTTGGCCAGTGACTGGTATTTGATGATGTTGGCACAGAGATGAAGGAAGGAATTTCTCTCTGGCTTGTGTTTCACTATTAACCTCCTCACGTCTGGATCTCAATGTCTACTGGTGTAGAAACTGGAGACTGGCAGGAATCTCAGCTAGTGGCTTCATAGCAGAAGCAGCCTGTTCAGGAAACCTTTAAATAACGATGCTATTAAAATGTTGTCATTATTCCTTCCTTAATTCCTTTAATCAATAAACGTTGATTGAGTGGCTCTGTTTCCCAATCATATAGCAAGATGCATGGCAAACATTAAGCTCTCTGATGTTTGATGAATCAAAGAATTTGTCAGAGATGTAAGGTTTGGAGAACTGGTCTCCAACTGCAGTCTTGCATACCTCTTCTCTATCCTGACACTCAAGAAACATTTCTAAATGCAAAATAGCTCTTGTTACCCATTTCTTGAAGATCAAGACCAAACTTCTTGCTATGGCATAGAATAACCTTCAGGGGCTGGTGCCTTCTGTCTCATCTCTCATTGAGCCCCTTTTAGGACTCCTGAGCTCCAGCAGCTGAGACTTCTCTACAAGCCCCTGATATATAGTAAATATTTTAGTTTTTTTGAGGTCTTGTGGTCTCTGTTGCAACAAGCTGGTGCTGCTGTTGTAATGTGAAAGTAGCCATAGACAAAATGTAAATGACCAGGTATGGCTGTGTCCAAATAAAACTTTATTTACAAAAAACAGGTGATGCCACAGATTTGATCCATGGGCTGTCGTTTGTTGATGTCTGCTTTAAGCTTTTGTTCATGCTATGCTTATTCACTTGCCTGTTTGAAAGACCTCTTCTTCCCCCATTCATTTGGCCATTATCCATTTGATGGTCACCTCAAGCCTGAAGCCTTTCTCTACTACCCTGGCTAGAACTGGTTACTCGCGTCTCTGTATTCTATACATACCATTTGCTTATCTGTTTTTTCTCCCTTAACCTGATTTATTGAAATTTTATTCCTTCATTCATGCATTTATTAGTTCATTCATTCCATAATATTTAATGACTGCTCACTGACTGATAGAGTTGACTTTTGACTCTTTGTACAGCATCTACCAGAAAGCCTGGCACCTAAAGCATGCCTAATCCATGCTTGCTGAATAAAAGGGGATAGAGCACAAAGGAAGAAGTCCATTGCCAAAGGTATTATTTGTGGTTTTGGTTTAAGTGCCTCAAATAGGGCAATTTTTTTTTTTTTTTTTTTTTTTTTTTTTATGGGAAAAAACATGAACGGGGGAGGGGGAGAGGGAGAGGGAGACACAGAATCGGAAACAGGCTCCAGGCTCCGAGCCATCAGCCCAGAGCCTGACGCGGGGCTCGAACTCACGGACCGCGAGATCGTGACCTGGCTGAAGTCGGACGCTTAACCGACTGCGCCACCCAGGCGCCCCAGGGCAATTTTCTTTACTGATTTTGAAACTGCTCCATTGTATGGAAGCATTTGGTCAGCCGCTTGCGTTTGGGGCTTTTCCTTCAAGGTTTCTGTAGATTGGTCTGGAATAGTGTGGTGGCTCCGACTTTTTGTCTGTCCTTATTTCCTTTCCTAAGTCCCCGGGGTCCCACTTTCTGGTGACACCATATGGCAGGACGAAGAGTAGTGGCACCAGATTCCAAACTCCCATGTGGACAGGTGACCAAACTCAGGCGAATCGGAAGTTCTACTACCAAAAGTATCTCTTTTTCTTATTTTTATACAGAAGATCAGTTGTTTTCATTGCTTTCTAAGACAGCAGGTCTATCTGGACTAAGGAGCTTAAACGGCTCATAGCATGAGGATATTAAAATTGCCTCTTGCAGTCTAAATGTTCTTTTTATTTTTTATTTTTTCACACACAATCTCTGGCTCTTTGAGAGTGATTCTGAGGTATATGTAAAAATGAAGCTTCTTGGTTACTCATATTACAGAAATCATTTCATGGATCCACGAAGCCCAGAAATATTTGAAGTAAGGCTTTTAAACCCTTTTTTTTCTTTCCAAAAATTTACAACCCGTTCTAAATGTAAGCAGAACATTTATTTAATTGCTTGTCACCAATAGAAACAAAATGACTTCATTTGGTTTCAACCTGGTCAGATGCAGATTTTCAGTGGTTACCAGGAAGGTCATGTGTTTGTGGTCGGGGACAGGGAGAAGAAAATGGTAACAGCTTGTTACAAAACAAACACAAAACCTCCACATGGTTTCTCATGTTACAAGAGCAAATAGGAAAGGAGCCCCAACTGGGGATTGTAGCACAGAGTGTAAATTGGGTAAACACTAAAGAAACTGGAGAATGTTCTGGGTCTCTTTACCTTCTTTTAAATATGACAAGCCAGTGAAGGAAGTGGCAACTGAACAGAATACAGGATTGTTGTTCACCAACTCACCCCGTAGGTAATAGAAAATTAAATAAATCAAAGTTCCATTGTGACAGAGTCCTTTTCGTGGGTGCGTCTATAATCTATCTGCCTTACCAGACATTTTAAGACTGATTACCTCTGTGGGGAAACCATGGTGAGAAGAAATGATGTGCCAGTGTTTCAGAGGAGGAAGGAAGGAGTCAAGGTTATAAACTCATCTTTGGTTACAAAAGAAAAATAAGGCATTTAGTGTTGCTAAATGACCAGGACCACAAAGGGTAGTAAACATAGCAAAAGCAAAGTGGAGAATGTGCGGTATTAGTGAACTAACCCCATTGCAACACGCACACAATTTGGTGGTAAAAAACTTCTAGCAAGTTCCTCATTTAGTAAGTTGTTGTCACAGTGTATTTTGAGTAGACTCACAGTAATGTCTTTGCGCGTGCGTGCTTAGGTGGGTAAGACATTGATAAATGAGTTTCATAAATAAATGTGCTGCTTGCCTAAGGTACTAAAGTTTAAAATAAGATACTGTCTTCACTCTTGTTTCTGGCATGAACAAGTATCTTACTTTTAGCAATTCCCATCCGGAGCTAAGTGTCACTATTTGAGACTGTCCAGCAGAATTGAAATTTACATAGGCTTCGTCTCTGCAATTCTACTTTAAGGCATTGATTCATAGTTCTGTTCATATATATGTGCAAAAAGATGTTTGTGGGAGCAAAAAAAATGGGAAACCACCTATTTGTCTATCAGTAGGGGGCTGGGTAAATTTTGGGACAGCCATACAATGAAACATAGTCCAGCTGTTCAAATGAAAGTGGTAAATCTAACTGTATGGATTTACAAGTAACTGCAATATCTTGTTAAGATTCACTAAAGGAACAGAGAAGGATGTGCAAGAAAAGGAGGTGTGCATATAGGCATATAGGCTTGTGCATATATAGACTATTTCTGGAAGGATACCCAGGAAATATAATAGTGGGTGCCTCTATGGCATAGACTAGGTTGCAGAAGTGGATGAAAATTTGCTTTCTGCCTCCAAACTGTTTTGCACCATGAAATTTTTATTGGCCATGTATACAAATCATTTTTCAAAAAGAATTTGAATGAAAATGTCATTTTTACCAATTAGTTAAGGTTTTGCTGCTGGTGGGATCAGTGCCCAATGAAACGGACTAAAATCTATGGTCTGATTTGCAGACGAAAAATGGCTTAAAACTCTACAGAAGAAGGCATCTTTCAGTTATGTGTATATTTGGGAAGAGTATTTCAGTAACTAATGGACAAAAGAACACTGGTTCAGGCTGCGACTTTTATGCTGACAGCTTGGAATCCTAGAAAGAGCTACATAGGAAGTCCGGGGCCTCTTCTCAGGAAGTCATGGCAAAGGCCTCATGTTGCGAGGTCGCCCTGATTTCCAGCCTGTATAATTAAAGCCTCCTAACCCCTCGTACATGCTAATTCCATATCTCTCCAAGAGTCATCATTGCCATTTCTTTGCCTGTGGATGAATGAAGAGTGCTTGGGCAGATAAATACTTACTGGTTTTTTTGCATTAAAAAATACCCTGCTGATAAACTCTGTGGCCTTTAGAAACCAGTCACATGACAGCAACCTAGCAACTTCTCTCTTACGTTGGGCTCCTGGGCAGAAAAGTGGTAAGCAGGGAAGACTGGCCAACACACACTTTTCTGTGAGACCTGCTGCTGATTCAACGCTCGCTGCTTGGGGGGCAGGTTTCTGACAGGACGTTCTTATTTGACCTTTACTAGCCTGTGTTTTCTCTTGTAATGTTAGGTTTATTGTCAATTAACACTTTAACCGTCTGTGTCTTCTCTTGTCTCAAACAGACCGCAGGCTCTTTGGGTGTTAGACTGCTGTCTTCAATCATTCATTTGTTCATCAATGGAGCAAATACTTAATATGTAGCTATCACAAGTGGATGCTGTGCTAAGACCCAGGGGTGCAGGGATGCATGAGACCTCTTCCTTGCCTGCAAGGCACTGACAGCCTGCTCTTCACAATCTGATAGTCTCATTCAGATTTGTATCTCTCAAGATCACTGACACAGAAGGGGCTCAAGAAGGTGCTTAATAAATGCCGGTGGGTTGAGAAACTGCTCCAGCTATGAACCCAGAACTGCTCTGTGACACTGTGGGTGTGCCTTAAATTTTTCTGAGGAACTGTCAGTAAATCTTCAGACAGTTTCTTGAGACATCTTCAATAATAGCATTTAGAAATGAAATTTCTTTCTTAGATCAGATGTTCCTAGTCCTGGGAATGGACTCTTTTAGGGCTGATGTTGAGGACAATTTTTCTGGCCCAACAATAGCCACAGTTATAAACCCCTTAGGAAGTGGCCTCACTTTCTACTTTTCACACAGACAACCCTATTCACTAGCAAAGGGCGCGGGGAAGAGAGAAGGCAGTTAGAGAAACTAATGTTTCCCGAGGATCCCTCATGGCCTGGAAGTCCACACGCTTTACTTCAGTTAATGAACCACCACCCAAGGAATAATGATACCATGTGGAGAAAAAGAAATGTGCATTTTTTGGTATCGGCCTGGTGGTTAGTAGAAGACAGATCTGTTTGTATGTATGTATGCATGCATACATATGCATGCATAATTTAAAAGTAAATATTTACCAAGCACTCTTCTAGGTGCTAGGTGCCTCAAGAGGTATAAACCATAGTCCGTGCCCTCAGGGAGGTAAATGATATAAAGAAACACATCCAAAGTTAAATAACCACCTGAAAATTACATTAAGAGTAACAGGCTTTAGAGCTGGCTGGATCCATAGTGAAAATTTAATCCAGATTTCCCTATAATGGCATGTGTACATCATTGGTAGCATGAAAATGGTTTGGATATTATACAAACATTTTAAAATGCCATGAAGTATTTACTTTAACATGCATTAGAAAAATCTATACCTAGCGTATTAAACCCTTGAATATATGGGTATTACCACTTACTGCACAGTTACATATGATAGTGAGTTGATTTAAAGAGTATCTGAAGGAAAATATCAAGTAAGTATGAAGATGTGGTTCAGGCACATGGTAATAATTCTACTGGTCTTATCTGAAAGATCTGAGTTGGGAAAAGGCAGACCAAGTCCAATCTCTGGGATGCAGTGAGGTTACATGAGTTGTCCAAGGTCAGGAAGCCAATGGGGAACACAGACCAGAACCTGGCCACCTGACTGGTCCTCTGTCCCCACATCCTCATTCAATGACTACTTCCTGTTTTGCACATGAGGAAACTGTAGCCCCAAATAACCAGTCCTCTCTTTAGGGTGCACAGACTCATACGAGAATCTGACTATAAAGTAGAAAGGATAGAATTGGCCTCAAGAGGCAAACCATAAGAAACTTTCAAATACAGAGAACAAACTGAGGGTTGATGGGGGTGGAGGGGTGGGGTGGGGCAGGGAAAATGGATGATGGGCATTGAGGAGGGTACTTGTTGGGATGAGCACTGGGTCTTGTATGTAAGTGATGAATCATGGGAATCTACCCCCAAAGCCAAGACTACACTGTATATACTATATGTTAGTTAACTTGACAATAAATTACACACACACACACACACACACACATATATATGTATATACATGAGGCCAATTCTATCCTTTCTACTTTATGTATATACATATGTGTGTGTGTGTGTGTGTGTGTGTGTGTGTGTGTGTGTGTGTAGAGAGGGAGAGAGAGAGAGAATTGGCCTCAAGAAAAATCAAAGTTAATATTTATAGAATGTTTTCTATGCATGCCAGTATTATAAAAATTTCATGCATACTTAGATTAATCCCCAAACCACCCCCTGAGATGTACTTAGCTATTTCTACCATCCCTCTTTCCATGAGGAAATTACAGAACAAAGATCAAATAACCTTCCTAAGATTTGAACATGCAGAGCTGGGATTTGAACCCAGGAAGTACAACTCCAGAATTTGTTCCCTTGAACACTGCACACATAGCTCACCAGTAATAAGGGAAGGGGTGCAAGAGGCAACCATCTCCTGGTAAAATTGGAAAGAATCTGCTCAGGCAGTAGCTCCCCCCCTGTGCCCTCTAGTTTCAAATTCCTCAGCTTGCCTTTTGTTCATTTCATGGAAGGCACCCTTGCTTCAAACCATCACTTTTTAATGCGAAAAACCCATGAAAGCAATCAGTGATTACCAAAATTAACACTTTAAAAAAATGTTTATTTATTTTTCAGAGAGAGAGAGACAGAGTGTGAGCAGGGGAGGGGCAGAGAGAGAGGGAGACACAGAATCTGAAGCAGGCTCCAGGCTCTGAGCATCAGCACAGAGCCCAGTGTGGGGCCGGAACTCACGAACCGCGAGGTCGTGACCCTAGCCGAAGTCGGACAGTTAACCAAATGAGCCACCCAGGCGCCCCCAAAAGCAACACTTTTATAAGATTAGTTTGTTAGATTACCAATGGAACAATTATAAAGAAATAGTTCTACCCCAAAGGGAGGAGAGAAGGAGTCACGGGAGGTGAGTGGAGGGAAGGATAGATAATTTGGGGACATGGTGAGGCTGGAAGTCACACAGGAGGAGAGGCCCATGTAGGACTAGCCCAGTGTGCCCCAGGGGGCCACCAGGTGTTGTGAAAGCCCTGTCTGGTGTCCAGCGCCTGGCACAGCCCCTGGCACATGGCAGGTGCTCCAAAGCTTTGTCGAGTAATGGAAGCCTAGATGGAAACAGAAGCCAAACAGGGAGGCAGGCACGGGTACAGTGATTGGAGGTGAGAGGGCATCAGACACGCAGCTGACCTACTTTAGAACCGCTCCAGGTGAACGGAGGAGGAGAGCACAGCGCCAGATTTCCAACCAACAGACAAAGGAGCTGTGAGCAAACCATTAACAGTGCTCCTGATCTAACTAGGACACCTTGCTTTGGGGAAATCCGTTTCATTTTTGTCACCTACCGGAGCAGCCCCAGTTCAGTCCTCTGGCCTAGACTCCCTACATGAAAAGCCCTCACGCTCCCTCCCTATAGGGTGCTGTGTGGTAGGCCAAGGCCACCTGGGGACCAGAGCCAGCCTCCTTGGTGCTGGTGCCAGAAGCGGCAGCCTTCTCTACCTCTCTGGCAGGTGCCGACAGCTGAGGCACCGTATGCACCTTTGGGGCAAAGAACTGCCAGAAACCAGGACCACGTTCAGAGCCTGAAAATTCTTCCCGAGGCTACAAGGAGGAGAAACCTGGAGGGCCTCATCCTGCATTACATAAGCCGTGTGTGTTCGCAGGGCCCCGCTGATGCACGGAGCCCCGTGCCTCTGGGAATTGCGCAACTCTTACGCACAGGCACACTTGTTAAGTGTTGCAACATGACTCCACATCTTTATCAAAAATGTGAAGCATCCACCCAGCACACACTTAGAAAACGCTAAAGCTCTTCTCCACCAGGTGGTTAAGGCTGCTTGATCCGGCTGACAGGAGAGAAGCGGCCCAGGGGGGCATGACTTACTGTAGCTCTTGGCCCACGAAGCTGAACACTCAGTACCTTGTACCCCACTAGCCTTGGGCAGCGTAGGCCTCTGATAAAATGTACTTTTTTTTGTTTGTTTTTCCTGGCAGTCTCATTTTGGGTTATAAATGGCTCATTATTTCCATCCCATAGATCCATTCTTGCCGCTCTTATGTTCTCTTCCTGCTTTCTGAAATAACTGGAAGATTGGTAAAATCATCACTGACGAACCCTGCTTGTTCTGACCTTGAGCAGAGGCCAAATTTCCACATAACTCATGTTGTCTACACTTGCTCCTATGGGGGAGAGGTTGGCTGGAAAGGCCCCCCAAAAGCAGGGGGTGTAATTCTATTTACACTAAGGCACTGGGTGCCCTTAAATGCCAGGAAGCAGCCCAGACTTTCGCTTGCTCCAGTCCTGCAACCTTTTCAGAGGGCTATTAGGCAATCATCAGAGGTTATAAAGTTGGAACAGCATTCCCCTCGGATAGGTCGTTTTCCCTGCAGGACAGCTTGGAGGCAAATTTTATTAAGTATCAAGTAGCTGACTGAAAGCAGTATAAATAACGAAGGAGCATATGACAAACCCAGAGTTGAATGTGGCTAAACCCCAGGCTGAATGTGTATGTGGAACGTGTTTACTGTTATCAGCACCCATGGAGATGTTTGCCCAGCAGCCACCCAGGGAAGGCATTGAACCATAGAAATGGTTATTAAGATTCAATCTTAGAAAAATCATTTTATCCTTACTTTTGAGAACTTGCTGACCACACAGTTAACCCTGGGAAGGGATCTGTAGATAGGTTGGATGTGCTTACATGCCATTTGCCCGTAGAACCGATCTTTATAAAACACCCTAAATTTGTCCAGGTAAGAGCCAGGGAAAAGCTGGGAAGCATGGTTTATAGTGGGGAGGAACTGTAAAGAGTCATCGTCAGGTAAAAGGAACCCCCCAAATTAAAGTCTTTCAAGGGAAACATGGAGTGAATTTTATTCAGGTCTGTTTCCTTTCATTGTTCCCTATCTTTGTTTTAGGATGCAACACAATGTAAACCATGTTTTAAAGAGATTGATCAGGGGTGCCTGGGTGGCTCAGTCAGCTAACTTCAGCTCAGGTTATGATCTCACAGTTTGTGAGCCCCACATTGGGCTCTGTGCTGACAGCTCAGAGCCTGGAGCCTGCTTCAGATTCTGTGTCTCCCTCTTTCTCTGCACCTTCCCTGCTTGTGCTCTGTCTCTCCCTCTCTCCAAAATAAATAAACATTAAAAAACAATTTTTTTAAGAGATTGATCAGGCCATAGATGATTGAGTTAGGAGAGGCCATTGAGCTTTCCAAAGCCAGTTTCCTAAACCAGCTGCTTTGTTACACCTGGTCCCCACTGGCTAGAGCTGTTGAGATTCTCTAAGATAATCTTGTGTTCTGGGGGGCGCCCAGGTGGCTCACTCATCAGTGTCCAACTCTTGATTTTGGCTCAGGTCATGGTCTCATGGTTTGTGGGATCAAGCCTCACATCAGGCTCTGTGCTGACAGTGTGGAGCCAGCCTGCTTGGGATTCTCTCTCTTTGCCCCTCCCTCATTCACATGCACACGCTTGCTCGCTCTCAAAATAAATTAACTTAAAAAATTGATTAGATTTTTAAAAAGATAATCTTGTGTTCTTACGATGGTGGGAGGAAGCTCTGGGAAGGAGTGGTGTAAGTTTGATGTAGAATGGAGTTTGTTGAACATTTTTGCTCAAAGACAACAAATTTCAAAGGCATCCATGGTCCTTTCTGCCACTAAAGCTTCCTGTATCCCTTGTAAGGAAAGATTTCTTCTCCATCAGGATCTAAATTGCAAAAGTATTTTGAAGGGTGGCATATTGTTAGCATCTGACCTCTTTGAAGAAGACAACGACTCCCTGACTATATCAATTCTTATATGTTTATTAAAAATCATACTTTGTGGCACACCTGGGTGGCCTTAGTTAGTTAAGTGCCTGATTCTTGATCTTGGCTCAGGTTGTGAGCTCACAGTGTGTGGGATCGAGCCCCCGCATCGGACACTGTGCTTACAGCACAGAGCCTGCTTGGGATTCTCTCTCTCCCTCTCTCTCTGCCTCTCCCCCACTCACACTGCCTCTCTCTCAAAATAAATAAACAAACATTAAAAAAAAAAATCATACCTTGTGTCCAAAGCCAAGACAAAGGGCCATATGCTTTCAGAGGCCAGAGCGACCACAAGGGACTGATGCAGTCAAGAAATGCTTCTTAGAGGGTGTGGGGCACGGATGAAGCCCTGGCCTTTCCTCAGATTCCCCTTCTCTCCTGTAAAGACTGTTAGCTCCCTACCCAGTACTTAATTTTTATTTCTTCCTTAATAAAACAACTCCAATGTGGCAACGTGCCTGGATAAAAGACTGCATTTCCCAGCTTGCCTTGCAGTAGAGGTGGCCAATGAGATCTAGGGAGATGCCGTTAGGGGGGCAGGGTTGTCAGATAAAACACAGAATGCCCAGGTTAAATTTGAATTCCAGGTAAACAAAGAATAATTCTTCACCTAAGTATGTTCATATAATGTATAACATTTGTATTGGCCAAATCTGGCAACTGTATGGGTGGGGCTTCTGGAAAGCAGAATAGAACACTCCTTTTGTCTTTTGCTTTCCTTTTTCCTTTTTCCTGGGACACAGATGGGATGGCTGGGATTTCAGCTTCCACGTTGGATCATGAGGTTAAGGAGGGCAAAGAGACTCTGAGGACCACATTCCTTCAGACTTTCTTCATAAGTGAGAATAAACCACTGATTTTCTTTAGCCACTTCTAGTACCTATCATTTGCATCCAACTGCTATTCCTAACTAATAGAGCCAAAATAAAAAGTGCACTATTGGGGCGCCTGGGTGGCTCAGTTGGTTAAGCGTCCGACTTCAGCTCGGGTCATGATCTTGCGGTTCACGAGTTCAAGCCCTATGTCGACCTCTGTGCTGACAGCTTGGAGCCTGGAGCCTGCTTCAGATTCTGTGTCTCCCTCTCTCTCTGCCCCTCCCCCATTCGTGCTCTCTCTGTCTCTCTCTCTCTCAAAAGTAAATAAAAAAAACATTAAAATTTTTTTTTAAAAAACCGCACTATTATTTGGGGTATTTAGTTAAGTCTGCTTACCGTGTGTCCTCTTTGCCTTTGCCTTTTATGTAACATAAAGTCCTCCGCCTTTCCTTACTGTATTTTTTAAGGACTCTAAGAAGAACGGATGGTGTTTCCTATACCCTTTGAAATAATAGTTGTTAGCATGAGTTTTTACACTGTGTTATTGCCTGGCTTTTTTCAAATAGCACTTAGGTATTTTGAGTCATTGCCTTAGATAAATAATAATAATAATAGTAATAATAATATTTCTAAAGCATAACAGTTTTTTTTTGAAATTTATTGTCAGATTGGTTTCCATACAACACCCAGTGCTCATCCCAAAAGGTGCCCTCCTCAATACCCATCACCCATCCTCCTCTCCCTCCCACCCCTCATCAGCCCTCAGTTTGTTCTCAGTTTTTAAGAGTCTCTTATAAAGTGTAACAGTTCTTATCTGCACAAAGACTAGGCCTGAAAAGTCAAGTCCCATGAAATGATGCTCTAAAACTGCACAGCCATATTCCAAAACAGTAAAAGTCACATTTCAGTTTTCATAGTTCTACGTTGAGAAAGTTTTCTTTTATATTCAGTCTTCATTAGCCCTTTATTGACAGCTTTCCTTATGTGCTATGCAGATTAGCTAGGGATCATCATGTGCACAGGTAAAGCTAATTTGTAAATCTCCATCAACAATTCAGGAATGATGTAAAAACTGAACACCTTCAATCTTGTTAGCAATTCACCTGCTTTAAGTGTCCACTGTTAGGCATTTTGGAAAATGGAGGGGGTCACAAAATTGGCCTCTTTGAATGTAAACTTAAGCTAACTGGCTTAGCTCAGGGGATCGCCCAGAGAAAAAGAAGTTCCCTGGGCTGTGAACTGTGTAAATACCTGCTCTCCCTTTTGCAGTGGAATCTTTCGAAGGTTAAGTAATAAATAGTAAATAATCAACTAAGATTTCTCAGATTGGCTGCATTTACCTTTCTCTGAAAAAAAAAAAAAAAATCCCCATGAAGATGAAGCAACTTTGGAATGAGTGCAGTATTTCCTTTAAGGCATCCCCGGCTTCAGACATTCAGAGAACAAGATCAGGCCTGGCCTGGCTGGCAGAGACTGCCTGGGGCAGACAGCTAGACTTGTGGTGTGAGAGAGAGGAGGTGAGTTAGAATTTAACAGAAGGGAGCGGATGAAAACTCCCATTTCAGTTTCTCAGTTTCGGCATAGGCTGCTCAGCAACATCTATCAGCAAGAGGCATGAACACAGTCTTGCCCATCATCTATCACTGGGGGTAAAGAAAGTCTGGGGATCATCCCCGGAATGTGAATTATGTTACTATGTATATATATGGTTTATACAAAGGAACAAGTGAACAAGTAATACATAAGTGGAGAGAGCTTGACCTGGAAGATCTGGCCTTGGTGTCTGGTGACAGGCCATAATGGCATGATGACCTGACTCAGAAGAAATGACAGAGGAGCCCACCTGTACCCCTCTACTACAGATGCAAATACAAGTCAGACTTGTGTGAGCCGTGAAAACAGAACATGAATCTCATAGTATTGACTTCAGAATGTTAAAAGAAAAAGAACTTATTTCTTTTGTCTAGGGCACACTAATTATATTTCTATCGAATCCGTTCAGCAAACATTTATGGAGTACCTACTATGTGCAGGTATTGCGCTAGGTGCTGGGAATGCACCCAACATTACAGCACTGATAGCAGAAAGGTTAATGATGTCTTCGAACTTCACAAATAGTTTAGAATTTTATAAGGTCCCTCTAGTCCCTGCTCACAACAGTAGCACAGCCAGAGTAACCACCTTCCTTGTACTCTCTTAAGGTAAAGACATCTTAAGATGTCTTAAGATAATGACAATTGCTGTTCAGAAGTGCAGATAATACTTTAATGGGCGTATTTGTTATTTTCCCCCTTTTAATAGCCTTATTATAAGCCCCGTGGTAAAAATTAGACTCTTTTCTCTGCTACCAAATAATAACAACTTTGGCCAAGTTCTTTCATTTTTCTGGGGCTAAGTTTAAACGTTTAGAAAATGAGATGGTAGGAAGCAGGACTAGGTTGATTTAATTACTCCAGGTTTAGGATATGCAGTGAGAGGAGATTAAAAGAGACACTTACAAGCCACTTACATGCTGTATGATCTCATTGTAGTCACTTCAACCTCTTAAAGTCTCCATTTCCCTATCTGAGAAATGGGGATAATATGCTATTTTCGCGAGGATGAAATGGATTAATGGGCACAGCTGGTTCAATGCAGGGCCTGGAAGATCCCCCTGGAAATGTAGCTATTTGTATCCTACTCAAAAACTATTTGAATCTTTCCTATTGTATTATGTATGTATGCCTGTGTCTCATCTCCCATTTACCCTTGCTCTGCCATCGCTGATCTCTTAGTAAGTGGTTATTTGAGGGATCTCAACCTATTGGGGCACAAACATGTAACTAACGATTCTCTTTTTTTCCCAGTCAGTACTTTATTTTTTTATTTTTTATTAAAAAAAATTTTTTTAACGTTTATTTATTTTTGAGACACAGAGAGAGAGCATGAACAGGGGAGGGTCAGAGAAAGAGGGAGACACAGAATATGAAACAGGCCCCAGGCTCTGAGCTGTCAGCACAGAGCCTGACGTGGGGCTCGAACCCATGGACCGCGAGATCATGACCTGAGCCGAAGTCGGACGCTTAACCGACTGAGCCACTCAGGCGCCCCTCCCAGTCAGTACCTTAAAAAAATATTTTTTTAATGTTTATTTCTTTTTTGAGAGAGAGAGAGAGACAGAGTACAAGTGGGGGAGGAGTAGAGAGAGAGGAAGACACAGAATCCAAAGCAGGTTCCGGGCTCCAAGCTGTCAGCACAGAGCCCAATATGGGGCTCGATCCCACAAACTGTGAGATTATGAGCCGGTCAGGTGCTTCACCAACTGAGCCACCCAGGTTCCCCTCTCAATCAATACTTTCAGTGGTGCTAAGCCTAATCCCTTTTCCTATCCCTTAAAAACATCTAGGGCAAATTGTAGAAATTTGCAGTTTTAAAAAGCTGGGTCTGGATAAATGACTCTTATTCTCTTCCACAGCTTCTCTTCTCCCTCCAGCCTTTCCTGGGCTCAAGCTTCTCCAATGTGTGGGGCCCAGAGTGAGGAGGGAAGGGTCTGGCACCTCTGAACTGCCCACCCACATCTGTGGTTCTCTCCCCACTCTTGGTATGTGTCTCGGGCGAACACTACTGGGCATATTGGGGCCCCTGTGTGGTAGGAGCCCAAGGGGTGGTGGCACACTGTGGGATTTTGGAGGCCCTTGGGAGGCTCCTGACTGTGCAGGCCAGTGACCTGGCAGACCTAGCCCTGGAGGGACTTCCTCTAGGCCCTCAGCTCCCACTATAGCTGTTACCCTCCCTGCTGTGCCTGTTTGACTATGGCTTTCTCCAGCATCTAGAGACTTGTCTCTATGCTTGTGAATAATTTCATTGGTATTTGAATTGTGTTCCAAGAAAGCAATTTTCGCCTTTTAGATGCCTAGAGCTCCCTTGGGTGTCTACTCCTGCCTGAGACACTGTATAATTAAATATTGGTATGAGGGGCTACATCGTCTTCTTGATTTAATCCCATGATTTACTTGTCTTTTCACTAATTCATATTCAAAGTCGTTTGTTAAAAACCAGGTAGGGGCGCCTGGGTGGCTCAGTCGGTTAAGCGTCCGACTTCGGCCCAGGTCATGATCTCACAGCTCATGAGTTCGAGCCCCATGTCGGGCTCTGTGCTGACAGCTCGGAGCCTGGAGCCTGCTTTGGATTCTGTGTCTCCCTCTCTCTCTGCCCCTAACTCTCTCGCATTCTGTCTCTGTCTCTCTCAAAAATAAATAAACATTAAAAAAAATTTTTTAAATAATAAATAAATAAAAACCAGGTAGTTGGTATAATAACTACTTTGTTTATATATATTATTTTCTATATTATTTATTTTTTCTATATTATTTTTCTATATTATTTCTTATTTATATAACATATGTTATATAGAACACATGTGATTACTTATACTTCCATCAGAGAAGGAATTGTTTAACACTTGTTAAACAAAAATGTTCTTATTGACTATATATTACATATAATATATTTTTATGTTATATTTATATGTAACACATACATATTTAATATAAATATTTATATATTAATAAGGTCATTTTCATTTAAAACTTGGTAAAGGAAAGAGCTCCTGCTGTGAAGGAAGAATCTAGTTGTCCATCTCATTGTGTCTCTGTTTTTTTTTTTTAAGAAATAGAAATTCTTTTTTTTTAAGTTTATTTATTCAGAGACAGAGACAGCACAACTGAGGGGGGTGCGGAGAGAGAGGGGGAGAGAGAGAGAATCCCAAGCAGGCTCTGTATTGCCAGTGCAGAACCTGATGTGGGGCTTAAACCCACCAAGCTGTGAGATCATGACCTGAGCCGAAACCCAAGAGTCAGACACTTAACCAACGGAGCCACCCAGGTGTCCCGTGTCCCTGTTTTAAATGTATGTTCCAGAACAATGATGTATCCCTTCCTTTTAGAGACTATATAATATATCCATAAATTTTCTAGTGCTTAAAATTTCTTTTTTGATTACAATATAACTTACATAAAATACACAAATTTTAAGTGTTCAGCTTAATGGAATTCTACATATGTGTCCATCCATGTACTATTAAGTATATACATTTGAAGTATTTTTTTTGTTCACACAGCTATCCCTTTCGTATGTCTATTTTATTTTCATTTCTACTCTTCAACTCTCTGATTAAAAAAAAAAAAAGCCATGAGGAGCAAAGGGTGAGAATAAAGAGAAAAGAATGAATATTGATTGAATGCTGCCTTGTGGCAGGAATCCTTGCTTGGTTCCTCACACAGACTATCCAGTTAAATACTTAGACAAATACAATGGGGTCAGTCATGTTATCCTCATTTTAAGGATGAGGAAATTTGGCCTGAGAATGGCTAAGTCATTTGTTATGGTCTTACAGTTAGACAGATTTTGAAACTAGATCTTTGGTACCAAAGGTTTACCCTTTCTTTTAGACAGTTACCAAGAAACCATGATATGCTCTCTTAACTTGAGTTTCCCTAAAAGCTGAACCTGAGATTTTTTATTTGAAAAGTGATCCCAGAGAGGAGAAGGTAACAAGGGATGTGAGACAAGGAAAGAGGGAAAACCAATTCAAGGATGAGTTATTGGTTTGGCCACTGTTGCAGACAACTGCATTATATATTACTGGAATCTTCTCAGGAGACTTATGAATTGTGTCTCAAAAATGGCTGCCTGGAAGACAAAAGAGGGAAGTATGTATTCATTAGCTTCTGTTATCTATTGGTCAAGGGTGGTCCCATGGCATTAACTCCCGTCTTACTTCTGGGTTGTAATGTGTTAGTACTAAGCAGGTTCCCCTAGGGTGTAATGCACCTTGCACAAGAGAAGACCTGGGAGGGGTTGCAAAAAGCATGTGACGGGGGCCCAGGTAAGACACTATCAGATTATACCCATGGACAAAGACCAACCGTATGGAACTTGGTGCCACAGCAGTGGCTGCAGTGGGAGATGGGGCTGAGAGGTTGTGAAGTGATGTGTGATGGGTATCCAGTACACATACCAAGAATGTTTTGATAATGTAAATTCAGATTGGGAAAGAGTTTTCTAGTAATATGCCTCTTCTTATTGAAGAGGATTCAACCTAAACCCAGGCTTATTCTTCTCTACTGGAGTTCATGTCCAGGCATGTTTGGAAAATTAATGAAGCAGATCTGATTGAGCCTATTTCGATGCATCAATATGCATGAGTTTTTGCTCTTTTCCTGAAGAAAAGGAAGGCATTTTTATGTATAAGACCTTTGAAAGAGATGTGAGAAAGATGGAAGGAACTAGGTGGTAGCTCTCCCATGACAGGGTCTGAACTCTGTGGGCAAAAAGGCTCAGTCTAAAGGAGAGGGTCTGATTTAGGGGGGATTCGATGCCTTGATACCCAGTATTACAAGTTCTTTAAAAGTCCTGGTGACAGAGTGTGATAATAAAGTAGGGGATTTGGGCATTCTTCCCACTTCTGCATGGTTCCTCAGGGAAGATCAAATGTTTATAATGCAATTAACACGATTTGGGTGCTTCCAAGAATGCTGTTCCATGTGGCCTGATTACCCCATATAGTTAGAGACTGAGGAAGTTTTTTTCAGGGATGTTAGTAGCTGTCAGGGTCTAAACCAGCCTCCAGAGATAGCACAGAGGTGGTCCAACCAGTGGGCAATAGGAAGAAGACTTGACAAGTGAGCAGAGTTCAGTATCCAGCTGCAGACGGCTCTAGTGCAGGTAGCTATTTAATGAAAGAGTGGAGACTAGTCATGAGACTTAGTAAGGGGATTATACCAGGAGAGAATAAAGTAATATTCCAGGCCCAGAGGAAATAATATATAGAGTAGGAATCTGAGATGTAGCTCAGGAAGGCATGGAGAGGAGCCAAATAGGATCCCAAATGGATGTAATTATAAGGCAACTGGGGCTGAATTCAGTTACTGAAAATAGCAAGCCTTGAGACTGATTGGCCTAAGGTTCCACTTAGCTCCTCTTCCTGGGATGTGTCTAAAAGCCCAGAGGGAGGCAAAGAGGCTGTTTACTAGCTAAACAGGCAAGTGGGCAGCCAGGGCAGTCAGCCAAGCAGGTCTTCACTGTTGAATTATCAATAGGCTCTGTGTGTCTGAATCGCAACAAGAAAGCAGGGCCCAACTGGTGAAAGCCTATTTCAACAGGCCTTAGAAGACTTCTATTGTTTTTGTCCATCTAGCACCTCTTCTCTTCTGCCAACAGAACTACATTTTAATGGAGAGCTCCCTTCCTCAACATCTCAGAGAAGTGAGTGTGTTATCTCAGCCCAGTCAATCAGAATGCTCCACTCCCTTGGTTTGGGGATAGGCAGGAAACCTAGAAAGGCCCATCAGATTCTTCCTTGAGATTTGATATTTAGGAGCTTAAGGAGGGAGCAGAGCTCTTTCTCAGTCTTGGAATCACAAGCCGCAGAGATGTTGTAGACTTGAGTTGCTTTCTGCCAACTTCTCCTGATGCATGGGGAAAGTCATCTGCAGTAAGAGAGAATAAGTCCAACATTAAAAGAATAGGTAATGAAGAGAGACGAGAGATAGTTCCTAAAGACATTACTTGGGCCCTGAATCTAATCATATCTGAAGCAAAAGCCATCTCTGCTCTTTCAGGAGCAAATAAGATCTCTTTTACGTAAGCCAGTTTCAAGCCAATTTCAGTCAGGGTTCTGTCATTTACCATATAAGGAAAGCGGACTAATATGTTTTGTTTATTCATTGCTTCACAGAAACACATGTCTGTTGCCTCCATCCCTAGTTACCTTGAAATTTAGAGTTTGAACTGAAAACACTTGCTCAAGTCTGGCCTCCATTCCTCTTCATGAGGACACACGGACTATGAGGCAAACACATAGCCAGCGCTCCCTGTCCTTGGTGATGTCAGATCTTTGTCACTGTCCAGCACTGCTCTTGACATTTGCTTGTTCTTTAGAGTTCATTCCTTCCTCTTTCCCCATGGTCTTCTCTGACTGTGGATGGAATCCTCAGCCCTTTCCACTTTGAATCTTCCCTTTTGACAATGAGTTTCAAACCTATAACTCAAATCCTGACCTTTCTCCTAAAACCAGATACCTGTATTAACTTTCTATTTGTGGGTTCAGTGATCAACTCGTACTCAGCAAGTCTGAAACAGAGCTCAGCAGTGTCCTGTTACTACCGATGGCAACACCATGAGCCAGTCATTCTACTAGAGGAACAACCCAAGGCAGAAAGTGCTCAATGTCAAAACAGCAGCAGCAAGAAAGGACTAAAGGAGCCTGGCAGAAGGCATGCCTCCTATTGGGGATCAGGGGAGTCACAGAAGAATTTCCACAATCTATGAAGGGAGAAGGGCTAGGAGAACGATGCACTAGAGTGCTCTTAGAATGGCAAGTTCTGTTCGCTGGCATATGCAAACACCAGTGACAGCTCCATTTTGCCTGGTTTTTCCATATTATGGAGTTAGAAAACTGAAATACCGGGATACCCAGCTTTCCTTGCAGTTATGCATTACCAGCCTCTGGAGCAAGAGAGTAAAAGAGTGTAATCTGGTGGAAGTCATGGGACAGCATTTAAAAAGTGGACCAGATGTGCTGGCATGCTCACCTTGGGCCTCCTCACCTTTCTCCATCATACCTAGGGATACACACAATTAATTGTGGGTACAGCAGCCATCCTGGCACCATGAGACCCCTCCCCCAAGAATGAAGATACGTTTGGAGGATGGCAGAGGAGAGAGACAGAAAGACATCGATGACATCATCTGGCTCTTGGGAAGCCCTGGATTGCTTTCCCTCACAAGCCTTGTGCATGGGGGAAAAATCTCTATTTGAGTAAAAAATCACTGTTAGTCAGATTGTCTATTGCTTTCAGCTGAATAAAATGTTAGCATATATAAATCCATATGTTAGAAATACTGAATACCACTCTAGAGAAACTGAAGTTTATTCTGTAAGCAAGGAAGATGCAGACATCTCTTTACATAGAAGTTAGGGGGATGCCATTTGCTGTCCACAGTCCATGACCTTTAAAGCTCAGTTACTGTCACCCCCACCATTCATGGAAGCTTCTTTCTCTCTTCTTGGCCACCTTTATCCTTACTCTTGGTTGTCAATCAAATATAGCTTAGTGGCACGTATGGTTATTGATTCTTCATAGATTTATATTGTGGGTGCCCAAAGAACTATAAGCACTTTGCACGTACTGACCATGTTTTAAACATTCTCTGTCTCAAAGTTCCCAGACTGGAGAGAATCACACCATGGTTCAGTGTTCAGGCACCACAGTCTTGGGTTTGAATCTTGACTCCATCATGGAATATCTGTAGATGTCAAGCAAAGTTTTCAACCCCTCTAGGGCTCAATTTCCTTATCTAGGAAACAAAGATTGATATTGAACTTGCCTCACAGGGTTATTGTGGGACTCAAATGAAATATTTTCATGAATTCCTTAGCAGCATTTTAGTCATTGTTCCTTATGTCCCAGAGGAAGGGCATTCGTGACCTCCCTGTATGCATGTGTTTTCCAATGTGACTCCTCCCACAATGGAGTGGACTCCACTTCTCCACCCTTGAATCTGGGCTGCACTTAGGGCATTCTTTGGCCAACAGAATGTGGCAGAAGATAGTGTGCTAATTCTCAGTCTAGGCGTGAAGAAGCCTGGCATATTTTCACTCTCTCTTTTGGGACCCCTGCCTTTGCCATAAAGAACACCCCCAGGAGAGCTGCTGGAGGATGGCAACCTTGTGGAATAGAGAGGAATCTTCCCAGTGGAGGTTCTTCTAGACCAGCCCATCTGCCTGATGGCTACAGATACATGAGTGAGTCTAGCCAAGATCAGGAAGCCCATACACTTAAGGCAGTAAATTTTGTGGAAATTTGTTAGGCAGCAATAGCTAACTGCTATACGTTACCTAACACAGAAGGGGAACTTTGCCTGCTTCATTCACTGCTACATCCCCAGTGCCTAGAACAGTGCATCACGTATCACATCCTCAGGTGCTTAATATATGTGTTGAATAAATTCCTGAATGTGATTATAACTGCTATTATCATGTTAAAGGGTGAGAGTGAGTAGTAAATGAGATATTGCTGAGAAAGCATTTAGCACTGTTTCTGGAGCATAGTGACTTCTCAATTAATGTTAGCTATTGTCTAAGCCCAGTGAAGAAGAAATTCTCTGTCTTTCAGAAAACCTAACATTAACCACAGTTTTTTAGCCTGTCCTGATAGATAGATAGTTAGATAGATAGAAAGAAGATAGATAGACAGGTAGATCATAGATGAACTCCTCCAGGAAACCTGAAGAATAAAATTCCATAAGAACCCTTCTTGGAACCCTGGAGCCTGGAGCTAAGGCATTGTCTCCTACCAACCACTTTTTCTTTTTTTTTTTGCCCCCTGGCTTCCTCTCCTCTGCTACTTTCCCAGCCAGGCCACTATGTGTTGAGTTTCCAGTTCCTCTCAACATGCTGCTTCCTCCCCACTAGATGGTGGGGAACCCTCTCCTCCAAGGCACTGTTGGTGACAGTGGGGCTAAGTGATATGTCTTGGGAGTAGGACATGGGTGTAAAGCCTGGGGTAATTCCTTTCTCACTGCATTATGGGGCTGATTCTGTTCACCTTCTCATCCTCACCAAGCAGAAGGCTCACACTTTGTAATCTCTCAGTGACCTCAATAGTTCCCAAATTACATTTGGCCTCTAGAAAGATGAACACATTGTACCTTCTCTGTGGGACTCATTATTTCCATTCTGGAGACTGTCATTTATGAAATTCTGCCTTTCTTTCATTTTTTATTTACACTGAGCAAAGCTAAGAATATTGTAATTGTGATGTTTTGAAAATACTTGTCACAAACCAAAGCCAAATGCTGATTAATGTTAAGTGTTTTGAAGAACCAAGCTTTTGGCTCATTAACTGGACTTGAATGGCATTACCCATCAGCTTCAAGTTCTGATAATTGCTCATCACAGATTGGTGCTAATTTAGTAATAATGGTGCTGACCGATTTGTATGTTTTCCCCACATTGAACATATACACACAGAAAGCCTAGGGTGAATGCCAGAGCCTGAGTTAGAAGACCTGGTCCCAGATTTGCCACAGTACCACGTTGGGAAAATCGGCTAACTTTTCTCAGTCTCTATTACCTTAAGTAAAATAAGGAGGTTGATGAGATGATCTTCCATATCCTTCTTCACCAAGTTTCTATGGTGTCAGTGTTTTGTAGTTTGGTCTTGAGTTGCAAAATAAACACATATTCATTTCAGGAAAGGCACAAACATTGAGAAAAACTGATACACATGGAATATGAGCAAAGATGTCATTTTACTTCCTTTCTTCTCTGCATCTTTTCTATATTAAGAGGGGAAGAAATGTTCCCTGTTGGGCTTGCAGGATAAGCCCTTAATCAAATGTTACATACCATCTGTTTGAGACAGTATTTGGTAAGTCAAACTTAAGTAGCTATAATCACTGTGGAATCTGAAACTGTTTCCTGTTATCCTGTCTATTTTCTGAAGCAGACAGGAGGTAGTCAGGCTTCTTAAGCTGGCACAAAACAGTAATATTCCAAGGAAGAAAGACACTTATTTTGAGGCCCATACTTTGAAAGTGCTTATTGAATTTGTCTTTCCATCTCTCTCTAGATATTTTCCCATTATTTACACTGCTTCTCCTCCTCCCCCTCTGTATCAATGTTATCTATGCCCTCATTATGGCTTATTGTCTTCCTCTCTATTCTATTTCTTGGCATAAGCCTTGGGGATTTTGACATACATGTTGATAATTCTTACCCTGGCATTAGAAGAGGACCAGGCCCAGAGATATCAATGCTGGCTCAAGGTCATGTTGCTGGTTCACACCAGAGGATGATAGATGGTCATGAAGATTAATTCAGACAATACATATTAAGGGCCTTATGGAGTATGGGCCCACGAGATGCCCCCCAACAGGTGTTAGAATCAAGGAAGTACAGAGCTTAGTATGGCTGCCTGTTCTGCTGTCTATAACTATTAGCCCTGGTGATTTATTTTTTGAGTTTAAAGACTATGAAAATAATTTCAAAGCTGCCCTAGTTTTCCTTCCAAAACATTTTCTTAAAGGTCCCCTTTCTCTTCTACTGTCTGGGTAACATGTAACACACCACATTTTTCAATTTGAAAGGCTGGAGTCATTCTCTGGAGCCATCAGCCGATTCCCGCAGGTTGCAGAGGTGGTGACAGCCAAGCAAATGGTGGAGATCATCTTGAGCTCACCACTGGTCCAAGTCCATGGGGTTGGATTACTTGGATATGGGCACCCCCATATATGAAATGCCTTCCTGGATATTAAGTGTCATGTAAACACAGCTCCTTCACTGCTGCCCCGTGAGTGTCTGTTGTCACCTGTCAGAAAGCAATGCCGCTTTTTACTGGATGTGGAGACAGGACACCACATATTCCTGGAGCCTTTGAACTTCTTAAGTTCTGATCCTGGACAGCAGTGGTGCTACAATAGCTGTAATTACCAAAGAACACTGATGGGAGAATGGGGGATTGTTGATAAAGGCTTGGGGTCTTTGGAGGTAGAGATTGCCCAAAGGTCTTGCCCAAAGGATAGAGCCTGATGGTCTGGTCTTCTGCACAAGTGCTTCTGTGTGTATGGGGAGAGCTACCCTCTATGCTAGTGCCTGCTCCAAGGCTGTGTCACTTCTACTTAAAAACCAGCTTACAAGGGGGATGCTAGTAAGACATGCTAACCCTCCCTTCAAAGATGAGAACGCTGAAGTCAAGGATCTAGCCCAAGGTCACCCTGCAAAGTCTTATTGGAGGAAGACATGGAATCTGAGCCTCCACTTGGGATCTAGATCTCATTGCTATTGCAGCGTGCTGTGGCCGAAGTTACATGGTGAGGCATTTAAACCTGAGAGCCAAGTTCTGGGTTTAGGTTACGCCTTTCTATTCTTTAACTTGGCCTCCTGCTGCTGGGTCAGAGCAGCTCCTTGTTCTAACCTGTTGGTGTTTCCTTAGACTGAAGAGAGTTACCATACTTCCTGGTCCTGACCTCCAGTAGGAAAGGGTGGGACCTATACCAACACGTGGATCATACTCAAATGAAGTGATTGCTCTAAACTGTGAGAGCAGGGAGTTGAAGTCTTTGTCTTTGAATCCTATCAAGCAGAACTGGTCTTTAATGCATGATTTGCAATAATGGGGGTGATTCAGACAACCGTCCCCTCTCATGGGACCCTGCTAGGGAGGCAGCAAGAGGCTAGGACCTAAACTTTGAGGGCAGGGTGTACTGATTCAAGTCCAGACTCTGTTGTTTTCTGGCTGTGTTACCTTGAGCAAGTAGCTTAATCTCTCTGTAGCTCAATTCCCAGGGTCTGTAAAATGGGTAAAAGAATTCCTTAGGATGACATCTTTACAAAGTCCCTGTTACATAAAGAATATTCAGGAAATATTGGTTTCTTCACTCCTCCTCAGCCCACACACATGTTGAATCCAGTAGTTGTATTTTGAAGATCACATTAAAAGAATAAATGTTATGCTTCGTAAGCTAAGTGGCTCAAGAGCTAGCAAAAATTAGGTGTTTGATGTTAGTAGCCATGCGACAAACCAAGTATAGATTTCCTGTTAAATAGGCTTGAAATACATTAATGAGAGAATATTTATGCTCCTTGGATGGAAGGACAGTACAATATTTGTGCCACTGGTGTCTTCATAGGCTGTGTGTTGCAAATAAATGGAACTCTCATTCTTCTTACACTACTGGGGTATTTGATCCCAAAGTGGGGAGCGGGGGGGACTCTTTATGTGAAAACATATGACTGCATGTCATACCCTGCAATTTTAGTTACTGATAACTGAAAGTGAAGTACAGCTTTTTACATAGGAGTTTTATGATAAAGGATTAAGAAATAAAAAAATAATTAACCACAGGACAGATTTTTCCTTTTAAATGTAATCAGTTTGAAATGATGACTGCAATACTTTTTTTAAATATTGAGATCATTGCATTTGACATTTCTCTTTTGTTCCCTCGCCAAATCAAAAAGCAGATCTGTCCTCCCCACTTTGTGGACCACAGTTATATTTAATTAAAATCCCTCTATTTGTACTACACAAAGATTGGCAGTGGTCAAGAGAGGCAGATACTAAGCTATGTGGCTAGTCTTGCCCTCAAAGAATTTACACTCTGGTCAATCTTCAGATGGGTAATAGCAGCCTCCCCGACCCCCTCCAAAACCCTGCCAGAATAACCAAAGGGAAGTAGGCTATTCTCTCTCTCTGTCTAAATGAGAAGCCAGCTAATGTTCAACCTAAAGTAGAATCCTAGATTATTGAAACTAACAAGTTTTTGGGGGCACCTAGGTGGCTCAGTTGGTTGAGAGACCGACTTCGGCTCAGGTCATGATCTCATGGTTTGTAAGTTCGAGCCCTGCATCGGGCTTTGTGCTGACAGCTCAGAGCCTGGAGCCTGCTTCTGATTCTGTGTCTCCCTCTCTCTCTGCCCCTCCCTCACTCATGCTCTGTCTCTCTCTGTCTCAGAAATAAATAAACATTAAAAAAATTTAAAAAAAAAGAATATAACAAGTTTTTTCTCCCAAAAGTCAGAAAAAGAAATAAAGGTGTTAATCATTATTATTTTTAAGGTTGTACATTAAGGAAAAGTAGCTTAAATTCTAAATGATTATATGTATTTCAAGTAGAAAATCTAGTAAATTTTCATTTCTTTATCTACTGGAAAAGTAGGATGCCTCTTGTAGGCTATGACATTCCAAGTTCTCATTTGTATACTGGTAGGCACAATGCCCTTGTAGTTCTGTATGTGCAAGGTGATAGTGTGCCCATCAGTTGTGTTGATGAGTATATTAAACATCATCTGGGTTTATACAAGTAACAGGCATTCATTCCAGCCATGCTTCCAGCTTATGTTAACAAAGTGTTTCATAAGATAGGAAAAGGATGTTCCTAATGTGCTGTCAACAGGGCATGAACTCCCAAGTTGTATTTTTTTTATTTATTTACATATTCATTCAATTGTTCATTTATTCACTCATTCAACCAAGATGTATGTAATACTATGTTCCAAGTCCTATACTACATGCTGAACTTCAGAGATCATGTGATCCCATGGCCATCTTAGATGAACTAACAGTTTCCTTGACCTGTGGTGCATAGATTTTCAGTGGGTCTGAGGTTGGACTTTAGGGGATCAAGAAATCCCTTGAAATTAAATGCAATCATTAGTCTAAATTTTTGTATGTAAATTTTTCTGAGACAACAACCCAAATCTTCCATCAGATTATCAAAAGAATCAAGATCCCAAAAGGTTAAGGAGCATCTGGCCTGGAAGGGAAGAAAACTCAGCCCTGGCTTCAAAAGACAGCCATTCAGAAGACTGTAACCCTGCCTGGAGCCCAGGTAGCACTTCAAACATGTTCCCCACTCTGGTGCTCCACCATCAATGTGTCTCTAGCTCCGAGTCTCTCTCTTCTTGCTCCTAAGTTACTCTTTCCTTATATCTTCACTTTGAATTTCTGATAAGGGGCATTTGATCAGCCCTGTAAATTCCCATTGTTTCTGGTGGGGGCAGAGCCTTCTTGCCAGGACACCTTAAAGCTTTTTGGCTGCCCATTGACTGCTTTTGGGTCAAGCACCAATCTAGCTCTAATCAGTTATGCCAGATTGAGGGGAAGTGTCACTGGGAACAGATCCTGGCCGCTGCTCTTGTTTACGAATCCTCCTGGGAGAGACTGTAGGCGAGGATGTTTCCTGAGAAGTTACATACAGATGGGACAGTCCCCACTCTCGAGTATGGATGGATGGATTTAGGAAAATAAATTGGACTAAGCTATCCACTAACTTGCCAGATCCCTCTCAGGACAGGTTAGTCAGATAACTGGTCGTATGTAGAACTGTTATTTGCCTATTTAGAACCTGAAACTTTGGCCTTATTAGTCTTAGCTCAACCCAACTAACTGGTAATTGTGATTATGAAAAGCACAGACACTAGCACAAAGTGTCTTTATTTCTGGGCCGCCATAAACTCTTACTTGTCCCAAGTGTCAGGTACCAGGAATCTAGAGACAAGTAAGACTTGCAACCTGTGCCTGTGGAGATCACATAGGAATAGAAGTTATATTGTTTGATATAAATAGCTGAATCGACATGGCAATGGGCTGGGGGCCAGGAGGCCAGAGTTCTGGTGCCCAACTTTGCCACTTACTGGTTGCATAAGCTTGGCTCCATTATTTGAGGGCTCTGAACCATATTTATTTTAAAATGGGGATAGTAAAACCCACTCTGCTTGGCTCTGTGGCTGTCAGAGGGACTAAATAAGATAATACATATGAAAATACTTTATTTTAAATTGCTAAAGCAAAACAAGGCTTTAAAAAATTACTGCTTTAGTTTTGGGTATTATTGGCAGAACCGAACCATTCATTACTGGCGCCATGTTAGTTCCTATCATTAAATACATTCTTTGTCCTCTCAAGGTCTTTGTGAATAAGTTGAAAAGAAATCTGATCACGCTGGAAACATGCGTATTTTAGTGGTATGCATTTGGTTTCAAAGAACATCTGATAAAGGCTTTAAAAGTTTAAAAGTACAAACTGAATATTAAAAGCACCAGTTAAAAGTTAATGAAGCAAGGCCCATCAGGTAAGAGAACCCATTTACTGAGGGTGAGACAGTGCCTCTGTCTTTTGCAAGAATTTTCTCTCAGAACTATGGTAGAAATTTCCAAAGGAATTGATTGGCATAGTGCCTAAAGTCTTATTAAAGCTACACAAGACTTTCAACCATGGGCACCCAACATTTCAGACTGATTATGATTTTAAGTGATTTATCCATGGTGAGTAAAGTATATGACCAAAAGTTCCTTTTCTGATTTCAGTCTGGTAGGATGAGTCTATGAGTTGCTCACTCACATAGTAAAGTAATAAGGGCTTTCTTCTGAGGTCTTTTGATTCTCTGCATGTCTCTAGTACTGTCTGGGCCATTAAAGGCTTGAATTGTTTATGTTCTTGAGTATTACTGAACTCTCTGTCTCCAGGCTCCCCAGTAGGAGTGTAAGATCCTTGGAAACAGGAACTGTGTTATATTCCTAAAAATGCCTATACGAATGTAATGAATATCACATTGAGAAAGCAAAAGCCATATCGAGCAGAACTCTGAAGAGGTGATAGTTATCTATTTTTGCCCTTTCTGAGTTCCAGAGTCTTATTGATAACAGTCAGGTATGGTTTGCTGGATCAGGTGTCTATATGTAGCACTTAAAATGGTTCCTTAGACTTGGCTTTCATGAAACCAACAAAAGGATATGTTAAAAATGACTAAGTCTGCCCATTGAAGTGAAGATCACATATAGTTTACTAATCATATTTAGAAGCAAGGAACTAAAAAATACCTATAGTGGTGTTCACCCCTTAAGTAAGAAACTGGCAGACATGTTCAACCACCATCATGGTTTAAAAAGTTGGGCTCTAGAGTCAAGAAGGCTTGAGTTTGAATCTTAGGTCCACCACTAATTAGCTGTGACCTTGATCAACTTACTTAATTCTTCTAAGACTGTTTTGCCCTCAGCAAATGGGGATGATGATAATACGTCCTTGATAGGGGCTGTTGGGATGATTAGATGAGGTGATCTATGTTAAAGTACTCCGTGGATGGGGCGCCTGCGTGGCTCGGTCGGTTAAGCATCCGACTTCGGCTCAGGTCATGATCTCACGGTCCGTGAGTTCGAGCCCCGCGTCAGGCTCTGTGCTGACCGCTCAGAGCCTGGAGCCTGTTTCAGATTCTGTTTCTCCCTCTCTCTCTGCCCCTCCCCTGTTCATGCTCTGTCTCTCTCTGTCTCAAAAATAAATAAACGTTAAAAAAAAAAATACTTTATAAAGTACTCCGTGGAGTGCCTGGCACATAAGGCATGACCAAGGCCTGGTAGCCATCCCCATTAGCCAAAAGCCAGAACTTTTGCACTGCTCCAGGCTGCAGCCCATTCCGTGTGCCTCTAACTATCCTTATCTCAAGGTCTTCTGCTCTTGCTTCTTGCTTTATGAGTCACCACAAATTGTTCTTCTCTTTGTCTTTGAACCCTGGGAATGGCTGCATGATGAAGGTTCCTGCCCGTATTCTGAGAGTCAGGCCTGTCTCATCTAGTGGCTGTATGCAGGGTTAGTGTGAGTGTGCAAGCCGTAGTGATTGGAGGAGGGCTTAAACCCCTGTAGGCCAAAAGGAGTCACTTTTCACTGGGGATGTAAACTGAAAACAGATTTCCCGTCATCTCAGGGCTCATGATGCATAGCACCATTAAATAGCCCAGCAGCAGAGGCTCTGGACATTATAGTTTAATCACTTCATGCCCAAAGCCATATGGCAGAAGGCAACTGGATACTGAAAGTGCTCCATTAAACGACTGCCTTTTAATTTAACAATCATTAGCAGCACATAGATACTGACTTCAAGTATGGGCTTAGGGGTGAAATCTGGAATGCTCTTTGAAGCTCTTTACTTTGGAGGTAGACCTCTGTTTCAATTGACATCTTAGCGTGCTTTTGGCATTAAGGATCATTTACTTCATAAAAACAGTGGTTTCTTATTGGGCTAGTGTGCCAGTGCTGCAGCTGGATGTCAGAATCCCACTGTGGGCTCTGAGGTGAGTGCCAGATCTGGCTAGTTTGGCCAGGGAGGATGTTAAGAGAGGGAATGTGAGTCATCCTAGGTTAGCTTATAATGGAGTAAGACAGCTCTGCTGTGGGAAGAGCCTTGTCCCCAGGAACATGGTATCTTACCTACAGCTGCTGAACTAGAGGAATGTGGAACTCTCTTTTTATGAATTGATGTGTGTTCTTTGCTGAGGTTCCAGACTTCTCCCAGTCTCCCTCAGCTTTCTTTCCAAGCACTGTTGGCACACTGAGGGCTTCTCAATTCAGGTCAAGGAATCACAGTTACATCTTGTCCACTAGGTTAGTGTTACAAATGTGTCAGCTAATCAGAACCCTCAAGCTTGGAGGATTGATGATGGTCTCTGAGAATTTTAACATAGTTTAAAATTTTAATACAGTTTGTAATGTTGCCAGATGGTTCCCAAATGGTCTCAATAAACTGAAAGTCCCTTGAGAGTGGGGACTGCCTGGTGGGTGTGTGTCTGCCCCATCTAGCCAATGTCTGACCCACAATACATGCCTTATGAATGAGGGAATGGACAGATGAAGCATCTGGAATAGGCTAAGGAAGGTACCATAGTTTACATTTGATGGAAGCAGCAGCATGGAAAGGAAGGAGATGGCTTGCTAGAAGGACAATGAATACCAACAAAACCACATGGAAGGATTAAGGGAAGGTGAGAAGACAGTGAAGCCAACATAAGCATAAGAGTTTGGCAAAACAGAAACTCACAACTAAAGACTGAGAGACAAAGTTCCCTTCTACACAAAAAGTTAAGTCTATTCTTTGTATTAAAGAAATTCTCTAACATCACCGACATTCCTTTCTCCAGTCAAAATGCTTTTGTCTCTGTTTCAAAATAGTCCCATCATTTCTATACTATATTTTAGCACATTTTTATCTTTTTGTGAAGTCAGTGGGCGAGAAAAATGTTCTTTCCAGAGAAAAGTACTCACCTTTCCTCATCAGTTCATTAAAAGCAGGATTTCCAAAGGGTCATATCCAGACCATCCCACAATAGATTGCCCTGGAAGCAGATGAAGGTGTAGGTGAATTCAGGCCCTGAGCCCCACAAGCTGTAAAGTTCCTATAAATATGCCACCACATTCTAATAAAGTCCCTGTGTTTTCCTAGGATTGAGGACAGCATATATTTCCTCTTTGCTTTCAGCAGCTTCTCTAAGAACAGAAGAGGAATTAAGCCTCAATACATTGATGGTGGCTACTGAAGATTTAGTTTCAAACCATCAGTTACTCCCAGGCCCACCTGACAAGTATTAAGTGAAGCCATGATGCAAAGTTATAATTAGAGACTGAAAATGCTGACCAGGAAGCTCACAGGGCCTTTCAAAATGCTCCCAGGAGCTTGCTCAATTTCAAAATGCTATTGGGACAACACAATTAAAGTCAACAATTGGGGGCTGGGGGGTGGGGGTGGGCGGTGACTCTAAGAATTTCAGAGTGGGAGAAGGGAGGTGACCAGAAGTAATATTTATTAGAAACTTGACTGCTCTCCCCCCACCCCTCCCGCATTCCCCCCAGCTTTCCTGTAAGACCATCAATGGAACCACTACAGCATCAGGGGGAAAGACATCCAGATTCTTTCTCTATCGGACCTTTTAGGATGCAGAGTTAAGAAGCTGAATTCTACCCTGAGAAGGAGCAGAAGACTAGTACCCATATGGGAGCTGTTTCATGGTATAAAGAGTTGAAAAGCAGGCCCTAAGCACATGCCTAAATACATGTAGAAAATTTGCTACAACTTAATGAGGTGGTATGGTTTTCTTTTCTGTCACCCTGAATGAGAGGCCTGTGACTTTCAGCACAGTACGTCTCTAATGTAGCACAAATGCTTATAGAGGACAGACTGTGTGCTAGGAATCATAATGGTGTGGGGACACAAAGACTGGCCTTGCCCTCAAGGAATCACAATCTAATGGGAGGAGAAAGACAAGTAAACAGGAACAAAGACTGAGGTGGATGTAAGGTGATTGGGATCTGAGGAAACGGGCAGGTACAGGGAGGTAAAAAGAGATGTTTCTGTTTGTGTAGAAAGTGACTAGCTGTTTGGTGCATCCAAGATGGTGGTGCAGGTTAGGTCAGGAGCTCCTGATCTGGATGGTAAGGTTAAGCAGAGTGTCAGTATATGAAGGTACTGGAAAGAAAACCAGCTTCCCTTTAGTTCAGTGGCGCCCACAAGTGGTAATGACAAAAAGCCAGGAAAGCTTAAATAATTGACTTCTAACATGTACATTTCGCTGACAGAAGTGATGGTGAACAATTTGGTCTGGTTAAGTAAGACATAGGACACCCCCGCCCCGCCCCCTCCCCGCCCCAGCCACCACCACCACATTGCAATGCTGGAGCAGAGAAAAGCCAAAGCCAACATAAAGCTCTTGACTTTACACTCTGGAGTTTACAGTGAGGATCAATTGGCAACAAGATTTTCAAAAGGTTAGCTCTATGATAGCAACACCATCGAAATGAACCTGAAATAATACATGAGTCAAGTGTAGCCCTTACCCTCCCTGCAAGAGACCTGTACAATGCCTTGTCTCCTAATTCTTCATTCAGAGCACAGAGCCAGGATTAGGAGTGCTTTGTATAGACTGTGTTGGGAAGAATGGTGGCGCTCAATGGAGAAAGAGTGCAGTGATCAACTAATGATGTCTGCCAATGGTGTGAGAAGGAGTGGGAGGCAGCATATGAGCTATGGATTTACCAGTCCTGGACTAGTGCAGATGCTTAGACAGCTGTCTGTGATGTAACTATAGCACATAGAGCTAAAACTCATTCGATTGTAACACTTCTGGCATGAGATAATAGTGGTTTTGGTGACATATGTAGAGAATTTTCAGTCTTTACCAATACTTTTCGACTATGACGGACACACTTTGGTAGATGTTAATAGTCTTGAGCTTAGATACACTCCACTGCAGAACAGAGATGATTTATTTGTACTGTTCATATCCTGGAGTATGCATCTTTCAAGACTTTATATTTCCTATCTCCTGGTTTGATACTCAACAAATGCCCTCCTTGTTGCTAATCTGATTTTTTGCTTCTGGAAAAGGAAGGATCCTGGTTAATAGAAACCAACATTATTGTTGTGGGAAAGCTATTTCTCCAGTGAGGATAACAATAGTATCTCTTCGATAATAAGTTCGCATTTGAGATTACATGCCAGTTCATTTTAAGTGTAAATTGAAGAGGGAGTGATTGCTCTTGGGAGTTTGGTTAATTAAGTTTGTCAGTTCGGTTACCCCACCAGGGGACTCCCACCCCAAGAATACTTTCTCCCATAGAGCTCTAACTTCAACATTCATAGAGGTTAGCTGGCTTGCTTGTTGGTGACTGAAAGTTGATCAGTGTTCTCAACAGCTTTTGATAACAAAGCTGGTCACCACCACTCTTAATAGTAGATGATCCTATAGCTGGTGTCAAAGATGATTCAGTTACACTGATATTATATCTTTTTTGATAGCATATTTTTAGTTCATAAAATTTTTGGGGTTAAAGATGTGATTGCAGGAAGAGTCAGGTTTGGGGCAAAGCCAAAATTTTGTTATTAGTAAATTTTCATAGCCCCTCAGAAGCATGTTTATTTTTTTATTTTTAAATGTTCATTTATTTTTGAGAAAGAGAGAGAGCGTGCACACATGTGCTCGCTCTAGTGGGGGAGGGACAGAGAGAGAGAGAAACACAGAATCTGAAGCAGGCTCCAAGCTCTGAGCTGTCAGTACAGAGCCCGACGCAGGGGTCAAACCCACAAACTCTGAGATCATGACATGAGCCAAAGTCAGACACTTAACCAACTGAACCACCTAGGCTCCCCTCAAAAACATTTTTAATGAGTAAACATTATTATTAATGTTAGAGATTAATTACCTTCTGTGTTTAGCAGCATAGTAAATAAAATGAAGCATAAGACAAATACTTCATATTCCAGAGTATATAATCTAGTTGGGTACAGAAAATATGAAGATAATAGTAATAATACTAGGTAGTATATACTTTATTACAATATAATTAAATATGATTGTTGGAGCTTTCAAGAGCCAATTGCTACATTTTCCAAAATTCTGTTCAGCTGGTTACTAAACATAGGCATTATTAAAAAGTAACTTATATAAACTTCTAATAAGCTTATAGAAACTTATAGGAACTTTTCTAATAAAAGAAACTATATTAAAAACAAAGGAGTTAATAGTAAAAGTCCTCACTTCCTAATCATTTTACCACATTTTACTATTTACTCTTGAAGTTATATCTACTATATCTGTACCACTGTGCACCTATTACAACTGTGTTTAGTGACATCCCGTTGATGGCTCGAAATCAGCCATGGTGGGAGTATTTACTCCACCGAAATGGACAAAACCACACTCCCTCCCTCTACCCCCAGCCAGTTGCGAACATCTTCCTGCCCAGCACTGTATGTAAACATTGAATAGGAAGAGTAATACTATCACTAGTCACTGAAGGGTAACTCAGGTTAGGGAGCCGGGGAGGTAAACATTTTAAGTTGGCTTTGAAGCAAACTTATTTTTAGTGGGCCGGGACCACCCTTGGGGACATTTAGAACGAGGACACATCACAGAATGCCCACATGTCCCTTAACGCTTCCATACAGGTGAAATCAGGTTAACATGAATATTAAAAGCCTCTGTGAAGGTGGAACAAAGTAAATTTAAAAAGTAACAGGAAGCCTAAGGGCATGCGTATGGGTGTGTGAGTGTGAGGTACATAGAACAATCTTGCTCACTGTGGCTGAGAGGTCATAAGGCAGTTGAGTAACTAGGGTGATGGCCTGTGAGGAGCTAAAGGCCCTTCCGCGCTGAAGGCCCAGGGACAAGGTGTTCCTTTGATCTTGCTGTATAACAGTAAGAGAAAAAAGAAATTGAAATTTTAAAAATGGGAAAGGTAGGTTAATAGAGAGGGTGTATCTAGGTGGTTCCCAGAAGTGGAGGAGGGACAGTCTTTGAACTAGCACGTAGATCATTGAACTCTTCTACCCCCAATCTTTGAAGACCTCTTAAAAGCCTCCTGGGAGAGAACGGGGACAGTTACAGACTTTTAACCAAAGGAATTTTTTCTTGATGTTAAAAAAGAAAAAAAAAAAAAAAAGCTTAAGAAAAATAAACAGAGAGCAACAATGGCAGAAATAAGGTGACAATGGCAAGCATTAAGGAGTTTGGGAAAGGAAAAAACAAAAAAAGGAGAAAAGCTTAAACTTTTAATAAGTGGCCAAAGTGCAAAGTGTAGGCCGGCGTGAGGCATAGCCCTGAGAGGACCGTCATGGATCATAAGAAGGGGGAGACAGAGGGAGAGGAGGACTCCTAGTACACAGACAAGATCCATTTGCCACTTGGGGCAGGAGCCGATGTCAAGTGAGGAGAGGCTGTCGATTGCACGAGATCCTCATCTGAAGGATACAGATACCATATTTCATCGATGCTGAAGTACCCATTTTCTTACAATTCAACAACTTTGAGATCAGGATGCATCATACAGTCGATGGTATCAAAGTCACTATTGGTCAGTGACAGACATGATGATGGTTGTGGTGGAACATGTGGAAACTTGGCATAGATATTCATATCATGGCCCTGCGTTGCTTAACAAATACATATTTGTATCAAATAAACGTAACATAACAGAAGATGAAGCTCTCTAATAAGTAAACATGGCGTTGAGCTTTGTTGGTGTTTTTTTTTTCCCTCCATGACTCGTTAAATAATGGGATGTCTTATGATCAGTGGTACCTTATATTCAGTGAAGGACCGGTTAATTCATCCAAATTAACTGTTTGTAAATTTGGGTTCCATTTACACACAGTTCAGTCTTTTCACTGAGCACTTCTGTTGAACATGAAATGTGTGAGTTAGATTGATCAAAATGATCACCCAGAAGTCACTATTCTGTGTTCTTAATTGGCCAACCATTTACTAAATTCGGTTGTTCATTTACCATGATGCGTGTCCAAACAGGGACTGTTTTGGCTTGGTACTATTGGATCCTGAAGGTTATAATTACATGTAGATAGGTGAGTTTAAGGGCTTTTTTCTTAGCATCAAAGAATGAAGCCACCCTCTCATCTGTCTTCTTCGTGGCAGCGAATTGCTAGTCACTACATCAGACCAGTGGCCTCCTCCAACATAGGCGGCTGAGAGAAATCACCTGCATTTGGTACCCTCTCCGAAATGGCTCGTCAAGCACAGCGAATGGTATTTATAAAGGTCATCAGAAAGTGAACACTGCGTTTGGGAGATTTGGGACCATCACTTGGAGTGAATTGGGTTTGTGTGGGAGAAGAGTTACAGGTAAAGATGGTGGGTTAGACTACAACTGTGTACGGGGACAGATGGGGACAGGTCAAAATCAATGCACACAGGGCACACTGACATTCACATACAAATCAGCACACAGAGCATCTTTTGTTAAGCAGAATAAGCAGGCTAATGAGGGAATAGGAAGCTGCCAATGATGCAAAATTCTTGGCAACCTTTGTCAAAAATGAGGGCTTCTATTCCAGGTACAAAGTTGGAGGGCACAATCCATTTCACAGCTGGTGGCCTGTTTTATTTTTCAGACAAGATTGGAGAGAGGAGGTGGGAAACCTATCCCCGGATGGCACAGCTGAGACAGAGGTAGGAAGAAGGGGATCCGGCTCATTTATTTCCCTTTCATTAGGCCCCTGAAAAAAATAAAGACTGAGGATTTAATTGCACTGTTTGCTTCTATCTCTAGAAAAGCTGAATTAGTAATTGCATTAACTTGTTACTAAGCTTTGCTCTTATGGGGTAATATAATTCTAACTACTGCTTCCTAATTATAGGGTTTTCATTATTCTGCAAATCCCATTCAGCATGTGTTCCATTTTCACTTTTATGAAGTGCTTCGTGGGAAAATGGGGGCTGTGTCTTTGAAGGACCCAAGCTGAGCTGAAGCTGTGTCTTGCCCAAAGCCATTACCTCCTGTGAAAAGCAGGGCGCCACTGTGATTTTTATCCTCCTTTGATAAATAATGCTGTTGGCAAAGACCATATGCTCTGTCACATGCTGGAGTTTGGTGGCACGGCACAACAGAGGGTAATCACATCAAGTCAGTGATGGTTTTATTGGGTGGTGGTAATGGCAGAAGTAATGATAGTCATTAAAATCCTGCTGCAAATGGCCTTGGGCCTTCAGACCACAGTTAACTCAGGATATGTCAAGGACAGTTCACTCCCAAAAGCTGTCTGCAAGGGATTGCCCATTATTCCCATTGTTTCCAAGGAGAGCTTTGCGTTTGAGAATTACAGATCCAGCAGAAGGCAGAGGTGGACCTTGGATCTTCACCGTCTCTTGCATCTACACTATGATGTTTTTGATACTTCCAGAAGATCTCCCTTAGGGGGGAATCAACATGGAAACATACAAAATGGAGTTCATTCGTGGAAAGGTAGTAGGAAATATCCTTGAGGTATTCCACTCCAGTTCAACAAATACAAATTTTATTATAGCTGGATACATAAAGCAGTGCTAAAAGCTATGAGGGATTTGGAGAATAGAATGGTTACTTTTTTTTTTTTTAATGTTTATTCATTTTATGAGAGAGAGAGAGAGAGAGAGAGAAAGAGAGAGAAAGAGAGACTGAGAGAGAGAGAGGAAGAGGCAGAGAGAAAGGGATACACAGAATGTGAAGCAGGCTCCAGGCTCTGAGCTGTCAGCACAGAGCCCGACATGGGAGGAACCGTGAGATCATGACCTGAAGTCAAAGCCAACACTTAACTGACTGAGCCACCCTGGCGCCCCCTAGAATGGTTACTGTTCTATGGGAACAACTCTCTAGGGAAGCAGGTCTGTATTCACAAGGAACTCTATAATGCAAGGCAGGCTATGATATTATGTATGTGTTATAATATGTGTTATAAGAGAATTGGGCTGATGAGCAGGATGTAAATTGGTTCAGACTACAATGATTTGAGAAGACCTACCTGGGGTATAGAGGAGAAAGATGTGAGTTAAATTTTTCTGCAAATTCCACAAAGGTGACCTTGAACAAAGAATTTAATCTCTCATCTGTCAGTTTCATCATCTTTAAAAGGGGAGGAGCTATCTGAAAGATTATTGATAGGGTAAAGAACACTCAATACATCTCATTGAAAATCTGAGATTTTAACGAAGCCCTGAATTCTCGGTAGGACTGGACAGGCAGAAAAAAGAGGAAAAGAAATTCCAGGTGGAGGGGACTGCATGAATAAGGGCCTGGTAATAGGAAAATGCTTTTCTGGTTGGAGCATAAAGTTTGTGTTGATGTTTGTGTCTGTGTCTGTGCATGCACACGTACACGCGCAGGGGCTATATGTAAATGAGGATAACCTCCCGTCATCCTCTTCACTTAAAACAAAAACAGCCCCCTTAAAATATTGAGAAACCCCAATACAGAAGCAAGTTTTTTCTTAGGTTACATCTGCAGAGATATTTGCACAAAGAAGGAGAAATAGAAATTTTTAGATTTCTTGACTCATAGAGTCATGCTTGAATAATGACTCAGGGGCAAATTGAAAATTTATAGCTGCTACCTTAACTATGGGATGATACTGTTTATAGCAGATAGCCTGAGTGCTGAAAAATACATCTTTCTAGTCTCTGGTTCTAACTGGCAGAATTCTACCTGTAGGAGCACAAACACTTGTAAAAGACCATAGGAAAACAGTAAGATTTAGCATAAAAATTAGACTAAATAGAATTTAATTAATAATATTACCTTACACTTACTTAGTGCTTTATACTTTACATATTACTTTCTTAACTACCTGATTTTAGGCTCACCACTAACCGGAAGAGGAGCATTTCTGATATTACTCTGTTCATTTTCCAGATGGGGAAACTGTGAGAAGTAAATGAGATGATTCATTTTCAGAAATACCAAATTAAAAGCTGTGCTGTCTAGTATGAACAGCTTTTCGAACCCCCACCCCCACCCCCACCCCCCCATGGAGTCCCAAACCCTTAGACACTTGACTTCCTGGCTCTTCTCCCTCCTCTCCCCCCTCCATTTCAAGGGCTTATTTTTTGGGGGGCTTTGCAATGAGCATGCGCCAAAGAGCTGAAGTCTGCGTCACATCAAGGAATGTACATTTGTTCCAATCAGACTACTTTTGGCCTTACGTGGGCACAGGCAACTTCCGGGTAAGGCTGTAACCTCTGTAGTACTCAGCCAATGAGGAATCAGGGGCGGGACTTCACACTAGGAGATAACCTGCAGGTGGTAACTACTGAGTAGGCCTGTCCAGCAGACACCTGCTCTTGCAAGAACATTGGTTAAAGCCTCACTTTACTGCACTGTGCTCCGAGTCTCTGGGTCCCTCCTCTGATTGGGTTGGTGGGCTTATTTCCAACAGAAATCGAGGTTCCAAGAGGTTATGTGACTTGCTGTAGATTTTACACCTGACGGGTACTAGGATTGGAACTTAAAGAGTCCAAAGATTCTTGCTCCAGAGTTCTTTCTAGCACATGTGTTGTCTTAAGAGGATACAGTCAGTCCACTCCTCTTATTTGTTTGTTTACTTATTTATTAATTTTGGGGGAAACAGGCCCAAAGAGTTGAAGTGATGCATTCAGGAATCACATGGTTGATGGCCCTGCTGGACCTCAAACTCGAATTTCTTAATTTCTTGCCCAGTTTTCTTTTCATAACGCAATGCCGCTAGGGTCACAGGTGTCTGTGTCTGTGTCTGTGTGTGCACGCGCCGGCACGTGCAGGGGCTATATGTAAATGAGGATAATCTCCCTTCATCTTCTTCACTTAAAACAAAAAAAGCCCCCTTAAAATATCGAGAAATCCCAAGACAGAGGCAAGTTTTTTCTTAGGTTACGTCTGCAGAGATATTTGCACAAAGAAGGAGGAAGAGACCTTAAACTCAAATTTCTTGTTACCCAGTTTTCTTTTAATAACACAATGCTGCTAGGGTCACAGGTTCAAACTAAAAGAGTTGCAGAATTTTTTCTCATGGTATTGACCCCATAGGATAATGTTGTTGGAAATGTCACGTGATAAAATTCCTATAGGTAATTTCAAGGAAAATAAACTAGAACTAAAATGTATGACACACTATGCATTGAACTCTTTAATTACTTGACATGAATCAACTCCTTTAAATTCTCCCAAATACCCTCCGAGGTCACTGTGGTTATTTTCATTTTATCATTGGGAAAACTGAGGTACAGAGGGGTTAAGTAGTGTGGCCAGGGACACACAACTAGAAAATGACAAGCTAGGATGCAGATCCCAGATTCCGGTAAGGCCCTGGAACCTGACCTGTGGGCACTCAGTTATATACCAATATTTGTATATAATAGCCAGAATATACCAATATTTGGATTTCAAAACTGAAATGAAGTCACAGCTTAGGAAACCCTTTTAACAAACTGAGTAAATTAATAATGCAAAAGCAGTATAGGGCAAATGTTCAGAACAATTAAGCATACAAAAAAATGTTAATTATATATCATTTTATCTAGTCACTTGCTGAGTACATCTACTACTTGGTTCTTAAATGCACAGCAGGTTTGGAAATTATATGCCACTTCATTTCTTTAAATAGTCGATGCATTGCATTTTTGTTCATTCAGATCAGCATTTCTGTTATTAGTCTGAACCTGAGTAGTCCCTCCTATCTTTAGAACACTACTCCAGGGTTCAGTGGAGAGAGCAGAGGGAAGCACTAGTGAGCACTGTCTTTAGAGTCAGACAGGCATCCGGCCATGTTATCTTCTGTTCCTTAGGACGGATCAGATCTCAGCCACTGTCTGTGGATTCTATAGCTAGCACAAACACTCAGGAATTCCTCTGGGCTTTGCATGTTCAGGGGCAGAAGAGGTGTAGCTTCCCCTTGTGAGAAAATTGTACTCATCAGCTGACATTCAGCACAGTGGAGGAACACAGACCCCTGAGGCTCCTAAGCGCTGCATTTCCACATAAGGCACCACCCAGGACCCCTCTCTGCATGTGCAAGAGAAAGCTCTTGTGGAGAGTTGATATTACTCTAGAATCCTTGGGGGAATGCAGATAGAAAGCCAGCTGGAATTACAAGAAAAGGCACCCTCACTTTTTATTCCTTTTTGTCTCCTTATTTCCATAAATGCAAATTCTGCCAACAACCTCAGTGGTTTAGTGGTGGTTCCTGAATTACAGGAAAACTAAAAGCCATTTGTTTTGCTTCTTACTTATAAGAAGCAATAAACAATTTGAGGGGTGTCAACATATTCCAGCCACATTTGTCTTCTCCCAAGTAAATAAAAATGGGTAATAATAAGAAGAAGTTATTGCTTATTTAGTCCTTGGGATGTGGCAGGCACTATAGACCCATGATCTCACTTAGTCCTTACAGCAACAGGCATTGGATGTCACTACCTTGTCAAGTACAACCATGGCGATCAACATGACATAGCTATTTGAACTTAAAACTGAGGTCCCCCCTCCCCCGCGCCTGGGCAGCTCAGTAGGTTGAGCATCTGACTTCAGCTCATGTCATGATCTCAGGGTTTGTGAGTTTGAGCTGCACATCAGGCTCACTGTCAGTGCAGAGCCTGCTTTGGATCTTCTGTCCCCCCACCTCTCTCTGCCCCTCCCTGCTCGCACTCTCTCTCTCAAAAATGAATAAACACTAAAAAACAAAAAAAACCCTGAGACCCCTCCCCCCCCCCATGCCAATATGACTTAGTTATTCACTCTGAAATATTTGCCAGGGGAAGGTAAGAGTATAAACCAATAAATAACTTCTCTGTTTGCTTTGGGAAATTCCTGCAGATCAACTTATCTGAGATAACAGTCTGCTCACCCTCAGCAAATTTCTTGTTCTCCTTAAAGCACAGTTACCCATCAAGACTTGTGCTTTAAGACCCTCACCTAGCTGTAGTCATGAATCCTAACCTATAATGTCAGGGTCTTAGCCCAATTGTAGGCAATTCCCTTCTTGAAAGACTTACCTGAAGTCGCTTGAATTCAGACCCGCAAACTCTATAAATATCCTCTCCCAACCTCCCTTTCCTGAGATGCTAAGGCTTTGTCAAGGTGATGTCTCCTGCATTCAATTATCCGATAATATTTTGGGGAGTTCACTGATTCTTATTTTACAAATGAACAGGAGAAGCCTGGAGAATTTCAGTCATCTGTCCTAGTTTATCCATTTAAAGGGTTCCTATCTAAGACTATTTGACCCCGTCCCTTGTTCCTGATTGCTGTTACTCTGCCTTCCAGTTGAAGTAAAAATTCAGTTTTTGGTTTTTTTTCAGTTTTCCTTCTGAACCTATTTTACTTTCTAAGATTTAGAAAAATTCAAGCCAGGGCGCCTGGGTGGCTCAGTTGGTGAAGCAAACATCCAACTTCAGCTCAGGTCATAATCTTGCAGTTCTGAGTTTGAGCCCCATGTGGGGTTCTGGGCTGACAGCACAGAGCCTGGAGCCTGTTTCAGATTCTGTGTCCCCCTCCCTCGTTGCCCCTCCCCTCCCACACTCTGTCTCTCCGTCTCTCCCCAAAATAAACAAACATTAAAAAAAGAAAAGAAAAATTCAAGCGATGGTCTATAGTCCTGTGAAAGGTAGTTACTGTGTGACCTTATACGTTTAATCAGCCATAGAAATTTAACAATGTATTTCAAAACAAACTGCAGCAATGGTGGTCCACCAAAATCCTCTAAGGGAAGGATGTCAGTCAAACAAGAGCCAAGAGAGCCAGACTTATAATCGGTGTGACTTATAAACTGTTAGTAAATTATTCAGCTGGTCTATTTGATTCCTAGGGTTCCCATAACAAATTACCACAAAGTTGGTGGCTTAAAGCAACAGAAATGTCTTCTCTCACAGATCTGAAGGCTGCAGGCCCAAAATCAAGGTGTCCATAGGGCCATGCTCCCCCTGCAGATTCTGAGGGAGAATCTGCTCCATGCCTGTTTTCTAGCTTGTGGTGCCTCCTGGCATCCCTTGGCATTCCTTGTCTGGGGCTTTGTAACCCCAATCTCTGCCCTCTTTTTCACACAACTTTCCCTCTATGTCTGTGTGTCTTCTCCTTTTCTGTCTCTTATAAGGACACTTCTCATTAAATGTAAGTCCCACCCAAATCCAGAATGATCTCATCTAGAGACCCTTAATAATATCTGCCAAGACCCATTTTCCAAATAAGGTCACATTCGGAGGTTCCAAGTGGACTTATCTTTCAGGGACCACAATTGAGCCCATTATCCCTTCAATGCTCACATGCGCTCTCTCTCTCTCTCAAAATAAATAAACATTTAAAAAATAATGTAAACAATAATGTAAAAATAGCTCATTTTAAAAAGATGCTGTCTTTAAAAAAATCTACATTAAAGCACTATGGGGGATTGTGGTGATGATATGATGTTTGATGATAGGATGCATATATGGAATTTGTAAAACCTTATTCATAACATTGATTGATGTAGATACAATAGCTTTATGAGCAGATCAGACTTCAGAGATGTATCACATGCTTATTTAGAGCCTTTGATGTTCCAGGCACTGGGGAGGGACCTGAATGATAAAGGTCTGGCTCTTACCTTCTCCAGTCTGAAAAACAGGGAAAGGGAGAAGAGGATGGTGGGATAGTAACTTGGTGGCCGACCCCACCTTCAAATCATCAATGGAAGGGCGTATTAAGGCTCAAAATAGGGGCGCCTGGGTGGCTCAGTCGGTTGAGCGTCCGACTTCGGCTCAGGTCACGATCTCGCGGTCTGTGAGTTCGAGCCCCGTGTCAGGCTCTGGGCTGATGGCTCAGCCTGGAGCCTGCTTCAGATTCTGTGTCTCCCTCTCTCTCTGCCCCTCCCTCTCTCTCTGCCCCTCCCCCGTTCATGCTCTGTCTCTCTCTGTCTCTCTCTGTCTCAAAAATAAACGTTAAAAAAAATTTATAAAAAAAAGCTCAAAATACATGATTCCTATAGATGCTAGCAAAATTATTTGTGAAAGCACTACTGTATTTTCTTCCCTTATTTGCCCCCACATTGATACCATACCAGAGTAATTTCTGAACTACAGAGTTTAGTCAACCAGAATTTTTCATACTTTTCGGGCCCTGTGGAAATACATTTTACGTTGTAATCCATTATATGTATCACCGAAATAAGTTTCAGAAAGCAATATTTGCTCCTAGGACCATGAAGCATTCTCATATTTTCTATCCCATTGTATTTCATTACTGATCTAAATTCAAATCTCACACACTAATGGATAACCAGTTTCTTGAATAGCATTACTTGCTCCTTGCCACATCCACCCCAGCACATATTAACAAGAGTTCATAACAAGTAGCATTCCTACATTTTGAACAGTAAATATTTAGACACAGTCTCATTCATATGACTTGGGTAGGAACAATACTTCTGGGGACTTTAAAGACACAGTTCAGTGGCTGGGAAAACTACATGAGATGATTTTACATTTCTTGTGTATTGTTAAAACATCTTTTGTTTCTGAATATATAAAAGCCTTTAAAACATGAACAAACCACTACATCTGTTCCTTTTCCTCCTTAGGCCGGTTTTTCAACAGCCATGGGGTAGCTTTAGCTTGCTCGTGTCTTTGGGTGGCCACGGCCCTGACTCTTGCTACCTCTAATGATCTTATAATGCTCAAGCTCTCCTCTGGTTTAATCACTCAGTCTCCATGGCTCTACGCCAAATTCTCAGAGGAGAGACTCTGGTTGGTTCAACTTGGGTGGCTGTTCATGTCTTATGTGTCAGCAGGGACCTGATTATGTGGGATCATGTGAAACGCTGGGGGCCCTTCCATAGGTCTCTAAGAATGTAGATAGTAGTCAGGGTCCCAGCAAAAGTAGATAACACACTGAGACTGGGGAAATTGAAGGTGTTAATAAAAAGGTGATTCATAAAGGTCTAGGCAGGATATAAGAACACCATGAGAAACTACCAGGGTGAGTAGCGCAGTATCCTTGGGTTAGCAATCACGAGGCGCCATTGCCACTCCTAGCCCCAAAGGGCCAGCAGGAGACAGCAATGACCAGAACTTGGGGGAAGAGAGCTGGGTAGAGAGGCCTGCTCCACAGCAGTGTGCCCTTTGGTTGAGGGACACAGCCAGGCCACAGTGACTCCACAGGGAGAGCACCAAGGGAACAAATACATTACTCTCTTTCCTCCAATTTCCTGCTGGTTCTCCCTGCCCCTATAGTGCAACGTGATTGGAAGGAAGCTAGAGGGCAAGGGGGAGCACCTTGCTGTGGGTCAGGATCTAGAAGCAGAGAAAAGGCGAGGTGGGGATCTGGAAGAACAAATGCAAAGTATCTCGAAACCTGGGAAGTGTGGACAAGGAGGGAATGATTGGCATCTCAAATGCAGGGGGACATCCGGAAAGCTTTCTAGAGGTAGGAGTATTTTGGGGTTCATATACTGCCACTAAAGATGGGGAGACCCCAACATGGCAGGCACTATTCTAAACACATTGTCTGCTTTCACTTATTGCATACCAAAATAGGCCTCTGAGGTGGATATTATCATCACCCTTATTTTGAGGGGAGTGGGGGTGGAGGTCCTTTTTACTGAAGCCTAACATACACACAGAAAAGTGCAGATGTAAGGGACAGCTCAATAATTGTCACAAAAGCAACCACTCAGGTCACCAATCCCCACATAAGGAGACAGAACATGACCAGCCCCTCTAGAAGTCCCTTTTCAGTCCCCACCACCCTCGGTGGTGACCACAATCCACTGATGATGTCTGCCTGTTTTTTGAATTTTACATATTGACAACATACCGCACTGATTCTCTTGTATGACTTCTTCGCCCAATGCTATGTGTGCAGCAACAGCGTTCTTTTTTAAAAAGATTTGTGGTAAAATATACATAACAAAAATCATGACTTTAACCATTTTTTAGCTTTATTGAGATGTACTTGACAAAGGTTGTATATATATAAGATTACAACTTGATATTTTGATTACATATACATTGTGAAATCGTTACTACAGTCAAGCTAATTAACATATCCACTGCCTCACGGAGTAGCCATTTTCTTTTTTCATTTTAACTATTTTTAAATGTACAGTTCAGCGACATTGAGTACATTCACAATGTTGTGCAACCATCACCGGTAACCATCTCCGTAACTTTTTCATCATCCCCGACAAAAACTCTCTACACGTTAAACAAAAACTCCCTATTCTCTCCTCCCTCTAGCCCCTGCTAAGCCCCCATCTACTTTCTGTCTCTATGAATTTTCTTATTCTAGTCGCCTCATATAATGGGAATCATATAATATTGGTCCTTTTGCGTCCGGGTTTTTTCACTTAGCGTGATGTTTTCCAGGTTCAAACTTCCATCTTCATTTTATAGGTGACGAAACTGAGGTACAGAATCATGAAGAAAGCAAGTCATGAGCCCAGGATATGAAGGCAAGCAGTCTGGCTTCAGAGCCTGAGTACTTAAGTGCTTCAGTGGGCTGTTCATCAGTGGGTCTTCTAGTTTCAAAGTCAGTGGTAAGTATTTAAGTCATGGGACAGTTGGATGTCTCTGATTCTCTGATTCTACCCACGCAGAGGGAAATGACTTGAAATTCACTTTCTCTCTCCTGTGTTGCGAAAGTGTGAGCTTCCCTTTATCTTCCGTGTCTCATTAAAAGGGCAGACTTTTCCTCCTCATTGCAGACTTTTACCTGACTGTTTCTATAGTCCCTACCATTTGTGAATTTCTATGATTTCTCTGCTGCCTTCCCTGAGACTGGTTTCCCACTCCAGAGCCTTCGTGTGGTTGTCTCAGTGCCCTGTTGGGTGGAACTCATCCTCCCATTACTCATGATTCTGTTCAGTTTGCTCAAATTATCAGCTGGATGGAGAGCCTGCTGTTGACATAGGAACTGGGACAATCCCCTTTGAAGCCAAAGATGCCAGCCTGGCTACTGTTAGGAACAGGGGAGCCGGGTTGGCAGGCACCAATGTGTCTCATCCAAAGTGAATTCAGGGTCCAACAGAGCCTGGGTCCAAGCTCCTCCCTGCCCTCAAGCAGTAAAACCACAGAAAACTCATGCATATTTACAAAAAGACCGCATATGGCCTGTGTTTTCCTGGCCAAACTCCCTGAATTTCCACATCTCAGAATGTTGGGTGCCAAGAAAAGGCAGGTAGCCACAGCTATCTTGGATGGCATGACTCAGCGGCTACAGAGCTCTCCAGCAAAGAGATGCTGTCCTTTGAATGCAGGAATGACGCGGCAATACCAAATCATAAGCGAATTTTTTAATTTTTAAGATTTTTAAACACTTATTTATTTTTGAGAGGCAGAGAGAGAGAAAGAGCACAAGCAGGGCAAGGACAGAGAGAGAGGGAGATACAAAATCCAAAGCAGGCTGCAGGCCCTGAGCTGTCAGCACAGAGCCCGACGCAGGGCTCGACCCCATGAGCCATGACCTGAGCCAAAGTCGGATGCTTAACCGGCTGAGCCACCCAGGCGCCCCATGAATTTTTTAATTTGGGAATTTTTAACTATAAGGCCCCCTATGTGCCTATCACCCAGTGGGGGAAAAATCAATTTCTACCAACAGATTTTCTTTGTGCAATATAAAGAATTGTATTACCTTTCTGGTCCCTTTTGTCAACAAGGACAAGAGACAATCTGACCAAAATGCTGGCTCTTCCTTCTTCTGTCTGATCGTTAATATTACAGTGTGTTGAAGGTCAGTCCTTGCTATCTGTGCTCTTTGTCTGTGTAATCTCATCCAGGTAACAGGGCTTTAAGTGCCATTTGTTGTGAGAAATTGCTCAGTTGTGAGTAACAAACTCAACTATCTGAAGCAAAATGAGAATTTATTAATTCACATTATTGTGAAGTTAGTTTCAGGAATGACAGAGTCAAGGTCTTCAATGCCGCATCAGAGTGTGGCCTCTCTCCCTTGTCACTTGACTCTGTTTTCTGCTGTCATTCAGCTCACTCAGGCTATGGCCCCAAGGTGGTATAAAAACAAACAAAAGGTTCTGACAGCTCTAAGCTTACATTGTACCAGCTTAGCAATCATGCCAGAAAGAGAACTCTTTGCTCCTGATTGCTCCATCAAAAGTTCTTTAGCTAATTCATATTGCATTGACCCAATTCATTTGAGCATTTCTTAAGAATCACTGTGGCCATATGGATGGCATATGCTGACTGTCCAGGCATGAGATCCCTGCTGGCTACTTGACCAGAAGAGTGTTTGGGATTTTGATTAATAGCCACATCAAGATTACTAGCCAAGAAGGAGAAATATTTCCCCCAAAGAAAATCAAGATGCTTTTATGCTAGATAGCACCATGCTGTCTACATGTTGATAACTCCCAAATTTGTTTCTCCCCATCCCAAACTTCAATCCTAAACTCCAGGTGCATATTACCCAACAGCCTCCTTAACACATCTTATCAGCCTCTCAAACTTGACCTGTCCATCCAAGTACTAACCGGGCCCGACCCTGCTTAGCTTCTGAGATCAGATGAGATGGGGCGCGTTCCGGATGGTATGGCTGTAGACTGAAACTTTACCTATCCAAAATGTATCTCTCGGTTCAGAGCACCCTGCCCTCACCCTGTCTCTACCCTGTACTCATTTTGGTTACAAGCAATAAGAACTGGCACTGGCTAACTTAGGCAGAGAAGGCTTTAGGATCCAATGTATTGATAAGATGCTGGAGTCCTGGGCTTGGGAAGTAGGAAGCCCAACAACTGCCTTCCAGAGGAAAACTTTGTTAGGAGCCGCCTGTGCAGGAGCTGAATTGTGTTCTTCTCCTCAAGATTCATATTCTAGAGGTGGAATATCTAATTGGATTACCTCTTGGCTTGACTGTCACCTATATGAAAGAGGTGTTCCCTAACAAGAAATGGGGGTGTAGTTAAGAAAATGAATGCTAGACATTCAAATACCCAACACATTTCCTCTCGACACCCTGTTCTTCCCCAACTCAGGAAGCCTGTCTCGATCCAACAAGTTGCTCGAGTCAGACACCTGGAAGTGAGCCCAAATTTCTCCCCTCCTTTCACCTCGACATCCAAATCATTACCAACTACTACAGCTCTGCTTTGAAAAGTCTCCCAAAGATACCTATTTTTGTCCTTCCTCATCACCGCCTCTTTCATCCACACCATCATTATCTCTTATCTAGACCCTCATAATGGCCTCCAACTAGTCTCTCTGCCTCTCATTTTGCTCCATGCAGCCACCAGTATGAGCACCTCAAAGTATAAAACTGGTCCTGACATCTCTGTGCTTAAAGCCCTTCAGTGATACCTTGGTCTTAGAATACCATCCAAACCACACTGATCTCAATATGGCCATATAGCAGAGTGGTTATGACCTCACAGACCCTAGAGCTGGGTTGCCTGGATTTAAATCTAAGCTCTACCCCTTACCAGCTGGATCTCCTTGGGAATGTTGCATAACCTCTCTGGGCCAGTTTCCTCATCTGCAGAAGTGAGGATAATAATAGTATTTAGTTATAGAATTGTCATGATGGTTAAGTGACTAATACACAAAAATAGCTTGAATAGAATCTGAAATCTAGTTAAGTGCTCAATAAACATGAGCTATGATTACTATAAGAGCCATCGGATCTGGTGCTGGTCTCCTGCACCAAGAGACCTGATGTCTGACTATATTCCCGTCTACTCTCCAACCTTCATCACCATGATCCCATCAGACTAAAATCCTGATCTACTTAGAGCAGCCAATTTTTTTTTTTTTTCTACCTCAAGTCCTCTGTGTTTGCTGTTCTGCAGGCCCACATGTTCTTGCACCAGATTTCACGTGGCTGGTACCTTCTCACTTTTAGGTTTCAGCTTATGTGTCATCTTTTCCAGAGAGGCCTCATGCTATCCGAAGTCACCTCCCCTGTCCCCGCCCACCCCACCCCCGGCTTGTTACTCTATCGCGCCCCCCTGTTGATATCCTTTAGTGCACTTACAACACTGAAATGGTCCAGTTTATATCTTTTTCTGTATACTGCCTGTCTCCTTCTCTAGAATTTGAGTTCTGTGAGAGCAAGAACCTAGGCGCACAGCTGTTTACAGCCATTAAAAATGCACTTGGCACCGAATTTGGACCTAAGAAAGACTTGAATGAAAGAATGTATAACAGCTGAGTGAAGGAGTGAACGCTTGCTAATAAGTTAATAGGATTGGGTTTTTTTTTTCAATGAAACACACACACACACGTTTCTATTCCAAGAAGTCCCAGCTGCGTCCGTGGGACTGTCATTATTAAAAGGAGAACTGAGTTGGTAACTCCCAGAAACACATCCTTTCCCAGAGATGGGTCTGCTTGCTTTTAGGTTTCAATTGACTTGTATTTTTGCTGTTTTGCTGTTCTGTGTCTGAGGGCAGCCATGGGGCCGGGGAAGCATGACAACTTGAAGAATCTCAGCTTCCCATGTACCGATCTACTACTTAGTAGCTGTGTAATTGTGAGGAAGTTACCACTTCTCTGGGCCTCAGTTTCCTTGACTGTAATATGGAGATAAAATATAATACCTTCCGAGAATGTAGAGAAATTAGAACACTTGTACGTTGACGGTGGGAATGGAAAATGGCATAGCTGCTGCGGAAGACAGTCTGGCAATTTTTCAAAAACCTGTAAATAAAATTACCATGTGATCCAGCAATTCCTTTTTTCAGTATATACTGCAAAGAATTGAAAGCCAGGGCTCAAACAGATACTCACGCACCAATATTTGTAGCAGCCAAATACTGTATCCCTTACAGTAGCCAAAAGGTGGAAGCAACACAAACGTTGTGTGATTTCACTCCGTGAGGTACCTAGAAGCGGCAAATTCATGGAGACTGAAAGAATGGTGGTTGCCAGCACCTGGGGGGAGATGAAAATGGGGAGTTCTTGTTTAATGGGTGCAGAATTTCAGTTTGGGATGATGGAACACTTCCAGTGATGAATGGTGGTGACAGTCACACAACAAAGTGAAGATACTGATGTCACTGAATCGTGCACTCAAAAGGCGTTAATGTAGGGAATTTTACGTTACGTCTATATTACCACAGTACAGAATAATGACGCCTTCCTCACAGGGCAGTTTCAAACAGTAAATGAGATGGTGTATGTCATCACTTACCAGAGTTGGTATTCAGTCACTTTGGCGTGAAATGAGCAGCAAATACAGAGAATCTTCAGCCTTGAAATGTTTGTCAGTAGAGACGTGGCAGGCACAGAAGATGCAGTAAAAAGCATCCCAATAAAAAAGTACTAATGTATGGACTGTGCACTCGGCGGTCTTTGCTGACATTCCATTCCATCCTAGCCTGACCCAGGTTGGGTGGAGGGTAGGCTTTCTCCTGAGAGTACAGGGGAGCATTCTCACTGTTTTGCTCTGAAGAGCTAACTCAATTTCGAAGCAGTGACAAACTACTATGGCATATCCCACACTCAGCCACTGGGTTCTTCCTCATTGTCTCATATGGTTGGTGGGGGGTGCAGAGTCAGGAGCAGGCTTCTCTTGACCTTTCTCTGTGAATGCAGACATAAAAAGAGAAAGGAAAAGGAAGTTAACTGATTCCTGTAGTTGGGGAAACTTACTAGAGCAGCTCAAAGGAAAGCTTTAGGAATCACTGTTTCAAAACCTGGAGAGAAACTCAAACCAGCTGGAATTTTCTCTCTCCCTTCTGTCTGTCTCTGCTCCTTGTGTGTGGTCTAATTCCCTCCTACTGCAGATGGCAACTGGCTTTCCTACATAGCAAGGAACATGTCTGCTGGCCATCCTAGCACAGCCATGGGGCAGAAAAATGTTCCACCTCTATGCTGTGCTCGTTAAGGTAGGCCAGAATGATGACAAACATCTATGGCTTCACCAAAACATCATTGCCATCTGCATCCAGCTGGAAGACAAAAAATCATAGAAGGAAGGACTTTGTAGACCAGGTCTGACAGTGGCACGTGTCATTTCTGTTCATACTCCGTGGATGTGGCAGTGCCAGGCTGCAAGGAAGGCTTTGTGCCAGAAGGAGAGGAAAGGGATTTTGGTGAACGGCTATCGGTCTCCACCATGAATGTTCTTACCCCTCCTTGTCACCCCCCCCCCCCGGCTTCTGACACCAGACCTTCTCTTATGTACAGCCTCCTGGAAAGTGGTTGCTTTACTCATAGGTAGTGGCCTCCTCCTCATCACTCACTCTCAAATCCTGATGAATATGATTCTCTCACTACGTATTCATGTCTGATGAATTCCTTGGTTTACTTTGCACACTGAAGACTGAGTCTTTTTCAGAGTAGGTGCAATCCCACGGTCATGCTTCTCCATGGGCCAAGCTTCCCAACACCTCTTCTCCCTCCTTCTTTCAGTTGAGACACAGAACTCACACAGACACACACACACCCTTGTCCTCTACTCCTGAAACTTATCGTCCTCTTAACTATGCTTAAGCATGAAACTGTCATGGGTGTATTCTTATTTTGATTTTTTATTTTTAGTGTGTTCTAAGCGTATTGTTCGACTGCTTTCTATATCTGGTTTTAAAGGTCCAATTGACAGGAAATTTGAAAAGAATTCTTAACAGGGCTTAAAAGGTAGTGCTTGTGTATTTAGGCATTGAGTAAGTTCTTCCCTCCTTACCTGCCCCTTCACTTCTTTCCTTCTCCATGTGGCAGAGACAGACTACCAAAAGGCTCGTACTCTCTTCCCATTGTGTGAGTTTTTGCCTGACCAGCCCTTCCTTGTGACTAGGTGGTGCCATGTGACTAGCTTTAGCCAATGGAATGGCGAAGGAAGTCATTGGTGTCACTTTGGGCCAACCTAGTATCTACTGTACCTTCCCCATGCCCTGTTTCCTGTTTGCAATGCCCTTAGAGACCACATGTTGGAGATGGCAGTGTCACAGGCTGGAAAAAGGCTGGATCCCTGATTTACCTTCTGGAGGAGAGCTGTGCATCCAGGCACATATGCTGCAGCCCACATGAGCCTTTGCATAAACTGGGCTTTGTTACTGGACTTGCATTTAGCCTACTCTAATACTCTCCCTTTCCTTTGTTAAATGTCTTGGAGCCCCTACTATTTGTTGAGTGCAGTGCTGGGTATTAGGGATGCAAAGATAAATAAAACACAGTCCCTTCACTCAAAGAGCTCACAGTCTGGGCAGGGGGGGAATAGATGTATGCCTACATGTTTTTGTAACAACATTATAGGCATGTCCACATAGCTATGGTGAAGCAGTGCAAGACATCTAAGCCAGTCTGCATGGGGAAGGGAGTAAGGGTGGGAAAGATCAGCTAGATGACGTGCATTCCAAGGAGATGGGCATGAACAAAGGTCAAAGCAGAAGAAGCAAGTCATGGGCAGATACGTGTAGTTGCTGAAAAGGGGAAGAGAGGATAACAAACTAGGAAATTTTGATTAGGATGTGCTATTGGTGTGATTCTGCAGGAGAGGTTTACTCCACAGGGACAATTATAACAAAGTCTCAAATGTAATTAACTCTCTACTTAAAATAGTCATCCTGTGGGACCATGATACCTCTGACTCTCCAGGGAAAAATATGACTGGGACTCAGATTTGAAGGTTTACTTTCTCATAATCCCTAACTTCTATTGAATGGCTTGATTCCAATGGATCATGACTCTACTCAAGGGGAACCAAACTGCTATTTCAGAGACAGACAATCACAGATGTTTCTCATTTCCTATGTGCTTAGCAAATCTGCACTTTGTGGGGTATCGCATGTTTGTGCTGCTTTCCAGGGAGTTCTAGTAGCTGTTGGACAAAAGCCTTGTGTACATCTTAGTTCTATAGATGGTGTCATATTGAGCCATATGAGATGGTCAGTTTTTGACCATTTTCTACATAAGAGATGGCAATATTGTAATGTTTTAACTAATATAATCGTGGGTGGCAGATTGAAATCTTGGTCCCAATTCTTCATGCCTCGTGATAACACTATACTTCACACCTTTGTTCTATACCTATTGTAGGAGCAATATACTTCCCCATACCTTGGCTCTACTCTACTCTGAGTAGAGTAGGAAGCTGTTCATCGATTTTGGGTGGTGAGGTGACATGATTTGATTCACATGTTTTAAAAAAAAAAAAATCCATCTGCCTTTTATAGTGAAAATAGATGATAAAGGTTCAGGAGTAGAAGCCAGGAGACCATTGCACTAATCTGAGTGAGACATGATGTGACCTGCATCAGGCTGGTGGCATTAGAGGTGGGAAGAGAGAGAGAGATTCTGGGTTATATTTGGAAGGCAGCACCAACAGAATTTCTTGACAGATCGGGAATGGGGTAAGAGGACAATAGAAGAGTCATGCTTGAGTTAAGTGTGACTCCAAAGTTTTGGGCTTGGCCTTTGGAAGAACAGAACCGCCATCAACTGGATTGGGGAAGACTGTGGGTGGAACAGGAGTTTGGGGGAAGATCGGAAACCCAGTTTGGGATGAGTTTGAAATGCTTTTAGCCATCCAAGTGGGGATGTTGGGGAGGTGGCTACTTATAAGGGTCTGGAGTTCAAAGGTCCTGAATATAAAGCCCCCAGCCTGGTACCTAGAGAAGAGCAGATCCTCTGTGAGTGGAAGTTCCCTCCCTGCTCCATATCCCTGACTCCCAGATTTGGCCTGTAAATACTGCGTAGAGGAGAAGACTCCCAAGTCAGTACTGATTAAAACACTACACGGGTTCTCCTTACCTTTATAAAGCCTTTATACAGCTTTATAAAAAAGAAATGTCTTGATTCAGTGACAAGTTTGTTTTTTCAACCTCATCTTTATAAAGATGTTCTTTATAAAGAAGATGAAGTAATTATGGATGCAATTCATTTTTCCTGCCTTCCAAAGGAGCAGTCAATGAAAAAATTCAACACCCTCACATCAGATCTAGTTGTCCTTTGGGGTCCCCATTTCTACAGTCTTCTTTAGATATTGTATCCTGGTTTCCTTGAACATGGTGGTAAGGAATTGTGTTTTAAATTCTTCTGGAATTAGCTCCTGAAGGCAAAACTGCTGGAGGTGTCTCAGATAGTCTCATGGCCCCTGGACATTTGGGTGATACAGATAGTCATAAGAGACTTGTGTTCCTGTTTCTAGGGGCTGTATGCACACCCACTCTGCAGGTCCTTTTGGTTTGCCAAAGCTAGCCATGAGCCGAGAGGTGGACATCATTCAGCTTAGAGAAAGCATTTTTCCAGCATTCACTGTGGGGAGAAGGTCTTATCAAAAGGCCAGCTCTTCTGGAGTTTCAGGCTGTGAAGATGGTCCTTGGATTTGGGGGAAAATACACATAGTGGAGGAAAGGAAGGTAAGAGGGGGGGATGCTTAGACCCAGCAAAACCTCTTACCTCCTGACTTCTGTCTGCAGGAGGGGGAGGTGCTGCAGAGGACCCAGGGCCTTGTGGCTTTTCTCCCTCACTTTCATGCTTAGTGCCATCTCAAGACAGTTCTTGTTTCCCAGGGTCAACTCTAAACAGGAGGCGCATGATGTTTCCTGAATGGCTCATTGGCTTTTACACGACAGGTGAGTTCTTGTGGCAGGAACCACAGCTCAGGTGTGGCCGAGTCTTGTCAACAGTGCTTCTCGGCTCAGTTCTCCCTTCTGTTTCAGCTGATCCTTGGCTCCGTGCTTGTGAGCATCTGGGAAACTGGGCATGGGAGCAATTCTACCCTTTGTTCGATAACTAGCAGACACACAGGCGAGACGAGCCAGGAGCACAGCCAATTGCCTTAAGGAGTATGGGCAGAGACCACAGCAATTCGAGGAGTGGGGGGAATGGGCATTCAGCGCTGCCACCAGAGCACCGAGCCAAGCTGGCAGCCTCCGCATCTGGCTCGGGCTCCAGCTCTCTGACCCCCCTCTTATTCCATCCTTCCTGACGATTCATTAAGAGTGCTTAGGGGAGCACAGAAGACTTTTTATAGGCATCCTGGTTCAGCCTCGGTAGGGTTGCTGAAAACAAAAAAAAAATATTTCTGGAGTGGAAAGATCTTTAGAAATGTCCTTGCCAAAATGTTTTATTTAGTTCTTCATCACTGGGTGTATTAATGCAAGAAGGATTTGCCTAACACCTTCAGAGCTGAGAGGGGTGTTGTATGCATGAGATGTTTGTGTGTCCTGAGGACCAGAGGAGCACAGGGACCAGGACCAGGGAGGTCTTGGGCTTCAGCTCTGAAGCTGCGTAAACCTGTGGAGATTTCTGGAATCACCACGCCAGGTGCTATGGGGATTCTCAGCCATACTCGTCATTTCCATGAAAATAAAAGAAATTTCTGATGTTAAATAGAAGGCAACCTATTGACATCACCCTTACCAAAAATGAAGGTCTGGTTTTCATCTCTGCTTCTTGAGCTGGGGCCAGCTTTTCCTGTTGTCTCCTGTGTGGAATTTGGAATAAAGAGTGAAAGGAAATCTCCCTAAATGGGAGAAAGACTTCCTCCTCCCTGAGTCCAGACAGGAGTGAGTGAAGCCATTTCAAAGCAGCACGTTTTAACTAGTAGCTTCACTCCATGACGTTGGAGACCCCACACTGAGCTTGTTTTCAAGCGGGCTCCCGAGCTTTTCTTCCTGTTTTCCGGTGTAACTGTCTGGACTTCTAAATTACAGGGGGACAGGCTGGGCACAGGAAAGCTGCTCTCGTCTGCTTTGGGGCCTGCCGCAGACTAGGGAGAGGAGCTGTGAATATCCTAAGATTTCCAGTGTGGCCTCTCAGACCTGCTGGTTTGAATAATCCCGATGGGATCTGGAGAAAAGGCCCAGGCACATGAGCATTTGTAAGCACTGAGTAGAATCTTTATCCTTTTCAGGTTCAGTGGAATGTCACTGTCACGACTAATAAATCAAGTATGTCATCTTTCCACTACCTCAGCACCTCGCGTCGAGAGCTCAGTGGAACAGCAAGAACCCTGCAGCCGGGATCAGAGTCCTGGGTTCTGGTCCTCACTCTGCCTCTGTGAGCTGTGTGACCTTAAATGAGTCAGTTCTCTTCTCTGGGCTTCATTTTATTCATCAGTAAAGTGGAGCGGGGAGGGGGGAGATACTAGATGGCTCTCTTTTCTTTCCTTTTTATTTACTGTGGCCAAAAAACAAAACAAAACAAAAACCCATAAAATTTGCCATCATAACCATTTTTTAGTGTATAATTCAGTAGTGTTAAGTATATTTACATCATTGTGAAACAGATTTCCAGAACTTTTTCATCTTGTATAACTGAAACCATACCCATTAAACAACTCCCCTTTCCGCCTTCCTCCCAGTCCCTGGTAACCACCTCTCTGTTTTCTGTTTCTATGATTTTGGGTACTTTAGATACATCATATAAGCATTTGTCTTTTTGTGACTGGCTATTTCACTTAACACAGTGCCTTCAACGTTCATTTATGTTGTAGCGTGTCAGAATTCCCTTTATTTTTTTAAGTATTTATTACCAACAACAACCAATAATTATTTATCACCCCAGCACGGAGCTCGAACCCACTAACTGCGAAATCATGACCTGAGCCAAAGTCGGATGCTTAATCAACTGAGCCACCCAGGCACTCCAAGAATTCCCTTTCTTTTAAAGGCTGAGTGATATGTCTTTGTATGTATATACCATTTTGTTTATTCATATGTCAGCAGATATTTGGGCTGTTTCCACCTCTTGAGTAATGCTACTGTGGACATAGGTCTGCAAGTGTCTGTTTGAGTGCCTTCAATTCCTTTGAATATATACCCTAAAGTAAGATTGCTGGATCACATGGTAATCCTACTCTTAATTTTTTGAGGAACCATCATAGCTTTCCCCATGGCAGCTGTTCCATTTTACATTCCCACCGGCAGTGGCCAAGAGTTCCAACTTCTCTGTCTTTCACTAACACTTGTTATATTCTGGTTTTGTTTTGTTTTTTTTTTTTTTTTTTTTGCTAGTAGCTATCTTGGTGGGTGTGAGGTGGTAACCCACTGTGGTTGTGATTTGCCTTTCTCTGAAGATTCGTAATGTGGAGCATCTTTTCATTTGCTTATTGACCATTTGTATATCATCTGTGGAAAAATGTCCAAGTCCTTTGCCCATTTCTTAACGAGGTACTTATTTTTGTTGCTGAGTTATATACTAGGTGACTACGGACTGTCCATCTTAGACATTTATAACTAGATTCTTAGTGTCCTCAAACAGCTTTTTCATCTTTCCTTCCTTTCAAGAGATGGATAATGGTTAACCGCCACAGGATATGTGTATATGTTTGCAAGAAATTGAATCTTATCAGTGACTCTGACAGATTTTTTTTTTTGCCTGCTGGTTTTTTGCTTCATGTGATAGGAAGCAAAGATGTGTTATTGAGGGTTTAATGTAACAGGATGACCATCGCTTGAGGGAAAAGTGTGGAGTAGGAATCTTTTTCCTTTTAAAGTTAGTGGTTCTTTTATAACTATATGCTGATCAATTTTCTATGCATTTTACATGTATTAGTATATTTAATTCTCACAGGAACAGCCTTATGAGGTCTATGCTAGCATTTTCCCCATTTACAATGATGCAACTGAGGCACAGAGACAGCAAGTAAGTCACACCTAAGGTCACAAGGCTAGTAAAGTTGAGGACAGAGGTCCTCTGCCTCCTGTTCCTCTCATCCTTAGTTGCTGCCTCAGACACACACCTCCTTAGTCTTTATCCTGTTATTTAGATCATGCCAGAATGCTTTCTTTTTTTTCTCCCCTGCCTCCCTCCCTTCACCTTTCTATTGTGCCATCTGAAACTCCATCCCGTGTAAACAGAATCCCTACATCCTTAACATTTGTACTAAATGTTTTTCTGGTTTTTTGCTGCCAAATGAGCCTTAGTCTCTTCTGAGCTCCCTGTTTCCCTTTTATCTTGCTGGACGGCACCTGCCCTCTGCTCTGCCCCTCAGGCTGGGAGTTGGGAGTCAGTGTCTCCCTTGCTCCCCAAAACTGTTGCCTGGCTACCATTCCACCTCCCATACAAAATTCCCTTTGGCTTTGAGGCTTGTGTCTCATCCCTGTGTCACCTCCATCTTGTCCACCTGCTTACCCGTCTCTGCACTCACAAAAGGTTTTTGGCAACAAACTCATGACCTTTCTCTCCCCCAAATTCTGCCACCTGTCAGCCTTCATCAATCCAGTGTCCAGGAGGATGACCTCTCTGAGCCACGGCTCCTCTGATCCTTGGCTTCAAGCCCAGTGTTTGTTACTTGGCATCTACTAGGGCATGGTCTTTCAGGAGTTCTACCGTGCTGTGTTGTCACTCAGGACTACCCCATCCCCAAATCTCAAACTCCATGTCCTTCCAGCGCATTCATGCCCTCACTGCCATTAGTTAGTTCATGGAGATGTCCAGAACTTAGACTCTCCCATGTGTACCCGGTCTGTATCCCTGGCCTGGCTTCTCCTCCATCCCCACTTCCCCCTTACCCTAGGGCCATTGTGAGCAGTATTTATGTCCACCCCCATCTTTCCCCATGCTTTGAAGAATGAAGCATCCCTCCTTCCTTCCAATTTAATAATTCAACCTGCGTCCACATCCCCCTTCTCTGGGCTCCTGCTCTGTCCATCATTTCCCATACGACCTGCATGTGCACCCTCTTCCCATCTCTCTGTGAATATGCTTTGCTGCCTCCAGTCTCCAGACTTCCCTTGACCCTGCACCCATATTTCAGCTCTGTCTAGTCTTACTTACTCCTTCTGCTTCTCTAAACTTCTGGGAAGACTCTCTGGTTATTCACCTCCTTTTTACCTCTCAGGCCATTAAAATTGGGCTTCTGTTCACAAGGTATTTGGGTACATGTGAGGCTGGGTTTGAAATTTGAAATAGCCAATGGTGGATTGCTTCCACTGACTCAGTGGAAGGGAAGGTCAAGCTGTGTGCTAAGAACGCAGGGCCAGAAGATGGGTGAACTTGAGGAGTGTGGTAGCACTGCAGTGTATCTGAGGGGGGAAGCCAGTTGGAAAGGATTATTAAGCACCACTCTATGCATCTTAATTGAAGGTTAACTTGCACGGTGCCTGGAACACAGGAGGCATTCAGTAAAGGCATTTCTCCCTCCTTTGTCCCCTCTCTTTAGAGCTTAGTTTTCTTTTTTGTACAGCATGGCGTTGGACCAAATGACCATCAGACCCCTTCCAGCTCCAACCTTCTTCATACAACAGAATTTCTCCTAGCAATGTCTTGAGTTTGTAACTGCCTTGGAGACGAGCCTTTCAAAAACTGCTTACCAAGAGGCCTGTGTTCTTTCCACAGGGCATTCAAAACAAATACCACAAAAAATGTTTTTAGGAGACAACTGAAACTCATTGCACAAAAGCCTGTTACCTCATTGTGCCCCTTCTCGAGTAATCTAAACCAACGTGTGTGTGGTGATGGTGGCATTGTAAGGTGAAAACAATGATGTGATTTCCATCTAAGTGAGTATGTGTGCATTTCAAAGGAATTTTTAGCTTTAGCACATCAACCTTAAGGAGTATTTAGCACATCAACCTTAAGGAGTAATTGATTCTGTCAAATTTTGGACAACATAAAGAAAGGCTGATGGTTTTTAGACAGATGGGGGCTTGTAGGGACAGAGCTGGGCAAAAAGAACATGAAAAGAATACAGAGTTCAATCAGGCAGCAAAGAGATTAGTTGAATCCAGCCTAGGCCAGGGGGTTGCTGAATTCCATCTACCCAAATTAAGCTTCTCTAAAAAGGACCAGTATGTTTGCTATTTCAAGAGAATGTAACATATTCTGACCCTAAAGGATTGTCTTTGTGATTTCAATATAAAATGGGTAACATTCTAATCTTGAGATTTTAAGGTTCTTGAAAGGTTTAAGAGATGGTGATTAAGTTTATAAACAGAACTGGAATGCTTAAGGGAACTCAATTTATGATTTTTTTTTAAGTTTATTTGATTATAGTTGCAATAAGAGAGCTTAAATGCTAGGGACTTTTTTTTTTAAGTTTATTTATTGATTTTGAGGGAGAGGGGGAAAAAGAGAGAGAGAGTGCATGTGCTAGAGCAGAGGAGGGGCAGAGAGAGAGGGAGAGAGAGAGAATCCCAAGCAGGCTCCATGCTATAGTGCAGAGCCTGATTTGAGGCTCAATCTCCTGAACTATGAGATCATGACCTGAGCCAAAATTGAGAGTTGGACACTTAACCAACTGAGCCACCCAGGAGCCCCTGATTTTAATTTTTTAATTTGAATAGAGTTGACACAACAATGTTACATTAGTTTCAAATGTAAAACATAGTGAATCAACAGCTCTGTTCACCACAGTGTAGCAAGGGAAGTTTTTGCTTGTTATAGTTGTAAATTTGCCCTGTAAGACATTGGAAGCACTTAGAAATAAGTTTCAGTGTCTTACTTTTGTTAATGCAGCTTAAAATTAAGACTATTTAATTGATTAAATTTGTAGATGGAACTGATTGTTTGAGCAGGTCAGTCTGTCCGCTGCAATTTCTGGAGAATTAGAAAAAAACTTGAAAATACTTTTCTTCCATTACTAGTCTTATAAACAGAGTTGTCATTTGAACTGAAAACAGTGCAACCCAGGTTTTTAAATTGGTAACTTTGGTAACTTGAATATTAATCGAGGAGTCCAGTAACTAAAAATCCTTTCTATGGAAAAGGCCCCAGTTAGAAATATGATAAGCCAAGACAGGAAGGGTGAAAACACCCACAGTGTATGGGCCAGGGGAGCTGTGTGGGGCTGGGGAAGGTGGGCAGTCCAGGGACATGATGGCAGATATAAGGGGGAATATGGAGGGCACTGAGTATACTCAGTGCACCAGGGGACCTAAAATATTTTCTCCTACATTTTTATAACATGAATACTTTTAGGAACACTTGGGTTTTTATGTTTATCTTTGCCTGTCCTTATTTTACAAGCAACAGATCAAGATTAATCCAGAACAAGGTAACAACACTCAAAATTGGATGACACATTAACACGATGAGGAGTGTTGATTGGTTTTTCAGCAGTCGAAATACAATATGACATCACTGTCCACTGATTTGGTTATTTTGACTTTTCTAGAAACTGGGGACCAAAAATAGGTAAAGAAGAAATGAGCAAAAGCTCTTAAATAACCAGCAGATAAAGTCAAATCCATATTTATTTCTGACCTTCTTGATTGACTTGGACCAAATGGTGAAGTAGCAGAAGCAACTGTTCTTGAGGTGCTCAGGATTCCCATTCTCCTTCCCCGCTAAAATGTTTTTGTCTTCTCCACTCATCAGTTTCCACTCTCAGGTAGAATATGGTTATTGGTTGACATTTTAATGTGACTTTAAGTTCAAGGGGTGATTTTTCTCTCCGTCTTGTCTTCCATCATGGAGTGGAAGTAATGGTTCAAGGCCGTCCCTATAGAGGTGAGGCCGCCTTCACAAAAGTGCCTTTGGGAGGCTGAGGTCCAGGTAGGAGAGCACGTAATGTGTATCTCTTGAGAGAAAGACCAGGAGTACCAGGAGGGGCTCTTGTAATATTTATTCTGGGACTGTCCTGCTGGATGGGATGCATGGTGGGCTCATGTATATATAGGCCAGTGACTCCCAAACCTAGTTAGTCATCATAATCCCTTGGAAGAGGTGTTCAGAAAAAACTTTTAGGCCTGGCATTTCACATTCAGATTCTGATTCAGTCGCTCTGGGGTGCTGTCTGTTCTTGGTCAGATCCACTGGGGGAAGCCGGTGGAAGAGCTGTGATAAGTTTACTATCCTGTGATCATTACTTAGCAAAGCAGGTGGATACTCCACCATAACAATACAGTTATGATTTAGGGACACAGGTTTCCTCCACTCTTACTTATAAGCCCACAAGCCACTCTTACTTAGAAGGCCTAACTACTGTAATTTCTAATGAAATTAGTTTCTGTCTTGCTTTTTTGCTCTCTGTGTGCTCTCTGAGCTGTCTCTTCCTCTCTGTTTCTCTAGAACACTCTCATAGGCTGCCTCAGGCTTTTTTTTTTTTTTCTTTAAACTGGCTATCTGTCCATTTTATTTTTACATCCTTCAGAATAAGTAAATGCGAATACATCCCCATTAGTTATTGAGAAAAAGAGGGCAACAATATATATTTCCCTCCTAGATGAAATGACAGGAGAACTATGTGCCAGACACAACACTGACAGTTTTACTTATATACTACTTGGTTCTGTCCTCACCACAGTCCTGGGAGGGCAGACGCTTGACTCAAAAACACTAACATTACTGCCTAAAATGACTCTGCTCAGAGCTGACTAATTGTAGTTTTCTTAATCACCAGCCAACATCGATCAAGTACCTAGGACAGGCAGAGCACCGAGACCAGCCTAGACTGTCCTGAGCTTGCTAATTAGATCATGCTGCTCTTTCTTTGGTACACTGTGTCTTGTGGGATTGATGAAAACCAACACATTAAAAATAAGCCTTGAAAACTTTAGATCTTTGTCTTGCTTTAAAAAAAAAAAATACTGTGTTCTCTCCCATCCCACAAGTTGAACAATTTGAAAAACTGGGGGGAGAAAAGCATGAAGGAGAATCTAAAAATCACCAATAATTCTATTAATCGAAGAAAATAACTGCTAATTTTTTAAGGTACCTCTGACCTGCTTTTTGCTACACACCCATACACATACTTATAGAATCCTTATACTTTAAAAACACAAATTTGGCCATTCCACATTTATATATCATTTCCTGTTTTTCTACAGCAGTTGTAGCATGTGTGATAGATGTGTGGACCAGGGTTCATTATTTAACTAAACATCTTTGATTGTTGATTACTTGAATTGTTTCCATTCCCACTTTTAAAACAAGGTTGTGTTATCTAGCCCAGCTGTCCTTTAAATATGACTATAGGCAACTAGTTTTAAACATGCAAGAAATCAGAGTATATGTAATCATAATCTCATCCTGAGAAGTCTGCTAGATGATGAACTGTATCCCACTAGAAGATGACTGAGGAAAAAGCAGCAAAAATGCTGCCGATGAGCACCGACTGTATTTAACTTGAGGTCTAAGACTGTGAACAAAGTTGGAAGAATAGCCTGTAAATATTGCACATTCTTCTACATTAGAAATAGCACAGCTGACAATATTGGAGAAGAGAAAGGGAAGAGGAGGGATGCCTAGGTGGCTCAGTGGGTTGAGCATCCGACTTCAGCTCAGGTCATGATCTCACGGTTTGTGGGTTCGAGCCCCGTGTTGGGCTGTGTGCTGAACTCTTTCTCAGAGCCTGGAGCCTGCTTCAGATTCTGTGTCTCTCCTTCTCTCTCTCTGCCCCTCCCCAGCTCACACTCTGTCTCACTCTGTCTCTCAAAAATAAATAAATGTAAAAAAAAAAAAAAAAAAGAAAAGAAAAAGAAAGGGAAGAGGAGAAGTAAAATAAAACCACTGACTGGCATTTAGGTCATAAGTGGGAGTCAAAAGATACTACTTAAAGATCTAAACCAATTTTAGAAGTCCATGTAAGGAAAAGGGGGATTATGGCCATTAAAAATTACAAAGTATTAGTTAGTATAAAGATAACCACTATAGTAAAAATAGAAAGCTTTTTAAATATCAAAATAAAAAAATAATAAAAAGATTTGCAAAAATAAAAATATTAAGACTCTATAAACTCATAAAAATAGCTACCTAAGAGGGTTGGAAGCAATTAGGGTGGAAAGGATAGCAATGGGACTAAGATTTCTCTGAGTTTATGTTTTTATACAGTTTTGATTTTTGAACCATGTAAAAATTATACATATTTTAAAAATAAAATTAAAATAAATAAAAAACAAAATTAAATACAAAAAATAAAAAAGGCAAACATTAAAACTGAATATAAACAAGGGCACCCTGGTGGCTCAGTTGGTTAAGCGTCTGACTTCAGCTCAGGTCCTGATCTCCTGGTTCACGAGTTTGAGCCCTGAGTCAGGCTCTGAGTTGATAGCACAGAGCCTGGAGCCTGCTTCGGATTCTGTGTCTCCCTCTCTCTCTGCCCCTTCCCTGCTCATAATCTCTCTCTCTCTAAAAGAAATAAAAACATTTAAAAATTAAAAAAAATATAAACAGAAAAAATGATCTTAACTGCATATCAAATTGTACATCAAGTATAACTATAGAAAAAAACGGAATTCAAAAAATGTTTACTTATCTATTTTGAGAGAGAGAGAGAGAGTGGGGAAGGGGCAGATAGAGAGAAAAGAGAGAGAATCCCAAGCAGGCTCTGCCCCGTAGATGCAGAGCCCAACACTGGGCTCAATCTCACGAACTGTGAGGTCACACCTGAGCTGAAATCAAGAATTGGGCGCTCAACCGACTAAGCCACCCAGGCAAACCTAGAAAAAAATGGAATTGATTCAGGCACAGTGTTAATACACTTTTCTAGGATGTATTCTTTGAACAGAAAGAACTTTAAACAATATTTCCTTTAACTTAGATTTATTTGTGGTGGTCTTGGTAAGCAATACTGAGATTATTTTGAATGGATTGAAGCATACAGCAAATGAGAAAATATCTTTAAATTTTTGCAAATAAAGTTCTCAATGTGAGGGAAGATAAAAATATAAACTAGGAGAAAGAGAGGAAGATTTCTATGATATTGGATTAGAATGGGAGGTATCAGTAAGAACCCACGATTTCTTGAAAAAATACATTCCTTAGTTCTGCATACTGAAAGAGTCTGTATACAGTTACATCCCATTAGCAATGAGCACACCTAGAAGCTAGATCTTGGTTTCTAAATATCATTATTTATTGAAAATAACAAGACTCCTTGGAAAAATAACTGATTCTAGGTCTGAGACAGAAAAAGTACAAAGTGAGCCTAGACTCACTTTTGCTAGAAAGTAAGTGCTCGAGAATCAAAGAGCCAATGTCAAAATGATACAGAAACCAGATTCTATTGGCTTCCTTTGGACAAATGTGGGTCAATTGGAGCATCTAAAAGAATAATGATGGCAGTGGGGGGAAAGAATACAAATGAATGCCAACTGGTAAGTGTGGAAAGAAGAACGGAAACAGAACATTTTCAAACATGATGCCGCTGTAGGGCATTTACCTTGACAGGATTCTGGATTTTATTTTATTTTATTTTATTTTATTTTATTTTATTTTATTTTATTTTATTTTTATGTTTTTAAAAAGATTTTTTAAAAGTAATCTGTACACCCAACATAGGGCTCAGATGCACAACCCCGAGATCAAGAGTTGCACGTTCTACTGACTGAGCCTGCCAGGTGCCCCAGGATTCAGGATTAAAAAAAAATATCTTTTATAAATATCATTTCAGAAATAAAACCTGAATTCTATTAACTAAAAAAATAGATCAAAGGGGGAAAAAGTAGATCAAGGGAAGCCAACTCAACTTCTTAGGCTAAATTTGAACAGAAGTGTTGCGTAGTTAAAGCATATTCTCAGACCTGCAACCAGTTCAGCATCCACAAGGCAGTAAGAGGAATAATTTTATAGAAATAGGGGCAGTCATTTCAAGACACACGGCAAATTTTGTTCCTTAAACCAGTCTTCAATGTGAAAATCATTGTGCTTTGATTCCTTTCCTACCCCTGGGAACAAACAAAAGAATCAAAAAGCAGTAAGGAGGATGAAAAGGACCCAAGGAAGAGGGTCTACAAATGCCTTGGACTTTAAGTAAGACTAAGGAATAGGGAAGCCAGAGGCACCTGGGTGGCTCAGTTGGTTAAGCGTCCAATCTTTTTTTTTTTTTTTTGGGACAGAGAGAGACAGAGCATGAACGGGGGAGGGTCAGAGAGAGAGGGAGACACAGAATCGGAAACAGGCTCCAGGCTCCGAGCCATCAGCCCAGAGCCTGACGCGGGGCTCGAACTCACGGACCGCGAGATCGTGACCTGGCTGAAGTCGGACGCTTAACCGACTGCGCCACCCAGGCGCCCCAGCGTCCAATCTTGATTTCAGCTCAGGTCATAATCTCATGGGTTGTGAGATCGAACCCTGCATGGGGCTCTGCTCTGACAGCGTGGAGCCTACTTGGGATTCTCTTCCTCCCTGTATCTCTGCCCCTCCCCTGCTCTCTCTCTCTTTCTCAAAAATAAAGAAATATGAAAAAAAAAAAATTAAGGAATAGGAAAGCCAGGAAGCAGCATTTCTTCCTCAGCACTCCTGTGTTAATGATTTGCCCACTTTGACCAACACAAAAGAGATCTTCATCGCAGGAGAGAAAAAATTCTCAACGATGTCCCTGCCTACTCTGCTACCGCACATCTCCCGCTGCCCCTCATTTACAGCCAGTGCTGCTTTGCCATCTACATTGAAACTGGGGGTTTTGGAAGAGTGTGACCTGGATTTGTTCAGGCACTGTTTTTTTCAGTGAGTATATCAATGTGACATCAACATGTTCTGCCTGATAGCCATGGGGTACAAAATGAGGAAAACACGTGCATATTGTGAAACGATTTTGCCACAAAACTGAAATACAAAGTTCGTGTGATTACTCACTGATAAATGTGATTGTGAAAGGCTACTTGTACCTTACAGATGGATTGCCTTATGCAGACCCAAAATGTTGCATGGAGAAGCTCTTTGTGGCACAAGGAGGCTGTAGATACCCCCAGATATTCCCATCTCTCATTTGAGCTGGTCTGGCCTCATTGTCCTAGAGGTTGTTTCCTTTCTCATCATTCCTGTGGGGGGAATTTTTGTTAAAAGGATATTTGTGGTCTGCAGTGGAGTCTTCATAGGGGCTTTGATGTCCCTGCAGATTCAAGGCTGGAGTGGTAAAGAAATCAGCCTGAAGTAGTTCTGATCTCAAACTCTCCAAAATATTTGGCATCATACAGGTGCTTTCTCATCATCTGAGCTCTTTAAATTCTCAGCTTTCCTGGAGCTGTCAGAACATGGGATATTGTCATCAGTCACCTCAACAGCAAGCCTAGAGACAAATTCATTTGGATTCAAGATTCTGGCCGAAACGAACTAAAACCATTTAAACTTCCATAAAGTTTAAAAGAATAAAGGAAGGAAAAGAGAGAAGGAAGGAAGAAAAGAAGGAAGAAGGGAAGGAAGGACTTTTATAAAGACACAGAGGTTTCTCACAGAGACCAAGGGCACATTTACACTTGGCCCTCAGGAAGACCTTGGAATCCAGGGGTGGAGAAGCCAGAGAACTCACTCTTTGTCTTGCATTGACTTCATTCTTTTTCAGTAGACCATGCTCTGAGTCTGCATATAAGTATAGCCACCTTTTAAGAAATTATCAGCATGTGCTAACTTCTGGCCCAATCAATGATGGTTAGAGAGGATGGTACATATTGCAAATATAACCACAATGCTCAGTGCCCAAAGGGGGAAGAATGGTAGTAAGAAGGGCAGAAATATTAAAAGTTACTCACTACTCATGTTGTGCAGTGTTACAATCTGGATGAGCTCACCCACCATTCTAGGCCATCCTTTTTCATTTGCCAACTATGTATTAGATATCTATAAGTTCGATGCCACAAGGACACAAAGAAAAGTCAGACATGTCCTATCAACTAGGGCAAACAGGATATTTATAAATTAAAAATTTTTTTCATTTTAAATAATAATTTCATTTTTTAAATGAATTACACATGTAGAAATTAAAATAGAAATATAACCTGGAATAGAAGTTATATTAATATATTTATGAATTAACATTACTATTAATATGTTGTATTAAAATCATTTTATATTAATTATGCTAATAAAACTAATATTAACAAAATTAAAATAGAAGCTAAATTGCACTCCAAGGTGTTCAGCAGAAATGACCATAGTGGCTCAGTTGGTTGAGTGTCTGACTCTTGATTTCAGCTCAGGTCATGATCCAGGGTTGTGGGATCAAGCCCCACATTGAGCTCCTCACTGAGCTTGGAGCCTGCTTGGGATTCTCTCTCTCTCCCTCTGCCCCTCTCCTCTGCACTCTAACATAAGTCAGTTTGCAGAGAAGGAGATTGGAGGACCACAGCCTATCTTAGGAGCCATCTGCTTTGCCTTCCTTTCAACTGAGGAATCCCTTCTACCGTGTCTGTAGCTCTGGTCATGGGTCAGCCAGCCTCTGCTTGAATGAGGCAGACTCCTTTGCATTATTGCACAATGTTAATTGTTAGGCTATTCTTTCTTATAGTAAAACAAAATGAGCCTCTTCCTGATTTCTGATCATTGATTCTACCTCTGAACATCCTTTACATGTGACAACCTAGCTGATATTTGAAGGTTTATGATGACTTCCTCTCTCCCCTAAGCCAGAAAGTTGACTATCCTCCACTCTAAACTTTCCCAAATTCTTCAATGATTACTTAGAAGACCCAGCTTTTAGAGGTCCCTCTTGAACCTTGTTCCCCTCACGTTTTATCTACATTCTTCTTAAATTAGTGAGCCAGACATAGACACCATAGAGGGCCTGACCTGTGCAAACAATAGCTTTTGCTCGATGGTGGGTCTGAAGCTTCCAGAAAATCGGGGCTTTTTAAAAAAAAACTCGGATTTCTGCCCAAGTGATAGCTAATCCCATTCTCTCTCTCTCCCTCTCCCTCTCTCTCTCTTTCTCTCTCTCTCTCAAAATGTGGTTCGTAGATACCCTGCATCCAAATTAACTGAAATTGTTAAAAATGAAAAATGAGGGCTTCTACCCTCAGAATCTCTGAGTGTGGAGTCCAGAAATCCTCATTTTTAACTAACTCTTTTTTTTAATCTTTCTAAAAATTTTTTAAAGTTTTTTTTTATTTTGAGAGAGAAGCAGAGAGAGAGAGAAAGTGGAGGAGGGGCAGAGAGAGGGAGAGAGAGAATCCCAAGCAGATTCTGCACTGTCAGTGCGGAGCCCGACATGGGCTCGAACTCATGAACTGTGAGATCATGATCTGAGCCCAGACCAAGAGTCTGACGCTTAACCGACTGAGCCATCCAGGCATCCCACATTTTCACTAACTCTTGATGTTTCTTACGTACATTGACATTTCAGAACCATCAGTATGATGATTAAGAATGTAGGATTTCCCACTTCTATCTGTGTGACTGTGGGCAATTTACTTGACTTCTCTGAGCCTCAGTTATTTAAATCTATAAAATGAACGTAATAACTCATTTGAAGATGATTTATTAAAATGATAATGTATGTGTAGTAAACACTGTTGACTATCTACCCATTTGCTACTTTCCAGCCCAATCCTTCTCTTCTTTGCCTGTGGAGAGGTTTGTTTGGGAAGGTGGACACCATGCCATGTGTTCAAGGAAGGTGAGTGAGGGGTGAATCATGATAGGTCTAACATGGTATTGGCAGTCCATTTCCCTTGGCATTGACAGATTTAGGTGTGGTAAGTGATTTGATTCCAGACAATAAGATGTGAGGGAAATTGTAGGGATGCTGTGTGCAGGGTTTTCCTAAATAGTAAAAAGAGACATGTCGGAGGTGTACTTTTCTATATGTTGAGATATGGCCCCTGGAATCATTTCAGCCATTGTGCAACCACAAGGAGAGATGTTGCTGACTCTGCAAGAATGGCAGAGTTGGAGGATGAGTTTCCATGGTGTTGTTATGCTGCTTAAGCAACTAACCCTGGAACCAGCCCCTTCACTACCTATGGCTGTAAGATAGAAAATCCTTACTACTCTGCCAATTTTTGTTGGGTACTCCAAATTGCAGCTGAAAGCATTCTAATGGATGTGGTATGTGATGCCTTTGGCATAATGCCTAAAACATAAAATTTGCACAATAAATGGCTATCATCATTTTATTATTGTTATAGAAATATTGAACTTCCTATCCACTAAATTTTGGGAGGGGATTATGCACCAATTCCATTATAAGACACATCTGCTCAAAAATATTTGCTGAAAGTTGGCATTAATTCTCCTTGGTTTCCACTCTCTATTTCAGCCTATTGAAATACTGGTGGTTCTATTGTACAGTGTATATCAGCCCTCCTTCCTAGCCTTGAGTTTGCCACAAATTTGACCAGTTTTTCAGCCTTTTAAATTTTCATTTAAATTTAGCCTCCCTTGAAAGATGGTTATGGTTTGAATAGGGAGAAATAGGTTTCTATGTTGAAGGTGGAGACACACCATGATTGAAAATTATTCAGGGAGGGGTGCCTGGGTAGCTCAGTCAGTTAAGCATCTGACTCTTTATCTCAGCTCAGGTCTTGATCTCAGGATTGGGAGCTCAAGTCCCATGTTAGGCCCTGCACTGGGTGTGAAGCCTACTGAAAAGAAAGAAAGAAAGAAAAAGAAAGAAAGAAAGAAAGAAAGAAAGAAAGAAAGAAAGAAAGAGAAAGAAAGAAAGGAGGGAGGGAGAGAGGGAGGAAAGAAAGAAAGAAAGAAAGAAAGAAAGAAAGAAAGAAAAAGAAAGGAGGGAGGGAGAGAGGGAGGAAAGAAAGAAAGAAAGAAAGAAAGAAAAAGAAAGGAGGGAGGGTGAGAGGGAGGAAAGAAAGAAAGAAAGAAAGAGAGAAAGAAAGGAGGGAGGGAGAGAGGGAAGAAAGAAAGAAAGAAAGAAAGAAAGAAAGAAAGAAAGAAAGAAAAAGAAAGAAAAAGAAAGGAGGGAGGAAAGAAAGAAAGAAAGAAAGAAAGAAAGGAAGAAAGAAAGAAAAGAAAAAGAAAGGAGGGAGGGTGAGAGGGAGGAAAGAAAGAAAGAGAAAGAAAGAAAGAAAGAAAGAAAGAAAGAAAGAAAGAAAGAAAGAAAAAAAATTATTCAGGAAAACAGCCTAATTTCATGATTTGTCATGGGTGGTCCCAGGGTAAACATTGTAAAGGCATTTGGAGGGCAGCTTGTAGAGTGCAATGAGTTGGAAATTTATCCTGTAAATCCCTGGAGGTTTTTGTCTGGTGAGGCATCTGAGGCAGTTAGCTGGAGTTACGTGCCCTGCGCAAGGTCATTCAATGACGGTGTGACCAAAGAGGGATTAGGATTCACGGTCACAGTGCCTAGAATTCCTGTGCGTGACTAGACTTTGCTACGTGATGTTACTTGGGAGGCAACAGTAACTATTGTGGTAACAATATCTCCAAAGAACAAGGGGAGAGGACAATGGTAGAGTCAGACTCATCACCTCATAGAATGGTACAACTGAAAGCAATCTCCAGGACTGTCTGGCCCAACACTGTCATTGTACAGAGAAGGAAATTGACATCCGTAGAGATATATCCAAGGTCACATGGCCAACGAGTGGCAGAACAGAGATGAAGACTTCTGACTTATGATGTTTGCCTTCCTGCTTTTTCCTTTTATTAGTTCTGCTGAATGTATTACATTCTTCCTGGAATGTTATGACATAAGAACTGCAGACATTTGGCAATGTTGTAAAGTAGACTGCATTCTCTTCTTAGACCCATGGCTTAAATTTCATTTATTCTACTGTCTATATTTATCAGAACTTCCTGTATTTCTTTCAAATTCCTATCAGATATGCTAGGTCAGTGCTTAATTTCATGGCTGGCTTATTAAGCCATCTTTGTGAAGTATGTCTATACTGTAAAGAGACTGATGCTTTTGTGGCTCTTAGAAACCAATGTTATTACTTTATATTGAAATAGTACATATGAAAATTGGGGAACTATTCCTCATGACTGAACTATCATTATAGAATATCAGTCACATGATAAGAATTGATCTTGGCACAGCACACGTGATGTATCATTTTTATCTTTTTTAAAAAAAACTGAGGAAGTCCATGCTACAATGGCAGTTTTATAGATGACAGTGGAGATCAAGGTCACACAGCTAAAAGTTGTATAGAATGGGAGGTTGCTAGAATTAGAAGCCAGGTCCATTTGAATCTAGAACCCTTAATGGATTCTAGAGAACACAAGAGAGAATGAGAATTCGGACAGGTTTTGAGATCCACAGAAATACTTTGGAGCCTAAGGCATAGACCACAGAGGACAATGTGGGGTGTGGAGTCATTTGGTTCACCTGCAAAAGTAGTGAGATCCCTGAATTCTAGGAAAAGCAATCACCAGAAATCAGGAGGTTGCCTATTTCACAATGTTTCCTGGCCCTGCCCCTGCTAGTGAATATCTATCAAAAGTATGTTTGGTTTGGAAGGCAATATGGCATCATCTACCGGTCAGTTAGAGATGCCAACTAGGGGTTGAGGTTTTCAGACTATCGATGTTTCATTCACGAAAGGAATTATGTTCTTGAATTCTGTGTCATGAGGGAAATGGAGCCTTGTTCAGCTTTGGCAGATGTAGTATAGGGTAAGGGTTTAGAGCCTGGGCTGTGGTTTAGACTTGGTTTGTCTTGTCCCAGGTCACCAGTCACTAGATACATGACCTTGGACTAATGACCTTCATGCCTAAATTCTCATCTCCAGAATGGGATAATGATAGCACTTACCTCATAGCCTCGTTGTAAGGGTTCAATGACATGATGCGTGTAAAACATTGGGCACAGAGCCACTCAGTAAACGAATGTTCACAGCTGTCATCATGATCAGTGGTGTTATTCCAGTGGCTCGACATTGAGGAATCAGGAGTGCGGGGCTCTACTTTTTCACTTCCTGTACAGATCTACATTCCTACTTTTTTCGGTAGGTCACACAAGTTTTCTGGACTTTGGTGCCATGACAGAAAGTCAGTAAGAGAGTGTGATTCCCCATACATCACCGCACCACACCGGAAATAGGCAGAGATGAGGAAAGGGCCTGGCTCCCATCCTGGGATGGGGGTTATAGTACTTTGTGTTATCTTTTTTTTTTTTTTTTAAACGTTTATTTATTTTTGAGACAGAGAGAGACACAGCATGAGCAGGGGAGGGGCAGAGAGAGAGGGAGACACAGAATCGGAAGCAGGCTCCAGGCTCTGAACCATCAGCCCAGAGCCCGACGCGGGGCTCGAACTCAAGGACCACGAGATCGTGACCTGAGCTGAAGTCGGCCGCTTAACCGACTGAGCCACCCAGGCACCCGACTTTGTGTTATCTTTTTGAAATTAGGTCATCTCTGAGCCAGATTTGAGGCCAAGAAAGCATGTTCCGAAAAATGACTACAAAAGCCCGTGGCCTTGTTTGTACCCATGGGACTCTGATTATGGATGACTGAGTGACAACATGGAAAAGCCAATACCATTGAAAGAAGAATTAATCCTTATGTTTCCTAAGAGGGGGCATGCCATGTCATGCAGGGCCACAAGAGGTCCCCCAGTTCCAGTCAGGAGGCAGAAAGGAGGGAGAGGAAAGCATAGGGTTTCTGCAGAAAAGGCAAGGTAAAGTAGAGTCAACAGCTAAGATTGGCTAGTTGGAATAATTCTCGTGGCCTTTGGATTGTAAAAGAGGTAGTTGCCTAGTACCTGGCCATGAGATGCATTAGGGAAGACAAATTATTTGGCTTGGTGTATGAGGGTTAGATAAAGGAGATGCTTAAGGGATATGGATTCAGGATGGACTGGTTTGCACATGAAAGTCATGATCAATGGTCCGATGTCATCTTTAGGAATTAGCTAGCCCTGGGAGGGGCACTCTCTCCTGGGTCTGTAATGTTCTCCAAATGTCAAAACATCATAAGATACAGAAAAATTTAAAAATACGATTAATACATTTATTGGGATCCTATTCTCATTCCCTGGTTCTCTGACCTTCAAGCTTCTCTGAAAAAAAAAAAAAAGATGAAGTCACAGGCATCAAGGTCAAGTACACTGGTCAAGTAGTTTTTGGTAGAAAAGCAAAATTTTTATGCTCTGGTAGATTATGCTAAAAGTAGCCTTGCATTATTTTTCAGGTTCAACAGTATCACACAATTTACAATCTATTTACAGCCTGCACAGAGAAAAGAAAAAGAAAGGCAATGACCAAGAAAAGAATTTCTGCAGCCCACTGTACCTTTTGATAGTATTACAGGCAACCGGCAAATTCATATCAGCTCTGCAGTTGCCTATTGTTAGCTTAGAATCTTTAGTTTGCCATTTTAGAAAGCAGTCTACATTGTAGCTGTGGATTTTCTGACACAAATGATATAAAATGAGACAAAGGCAAACACCACTCACTTCCCACCCACACGAGAGAATTTGTGTTGTGAATTATTTACGGTATCTGATTTTCTTTCACTGCAGATATTTTCATAGCAGGTGTACGAGATTTCAAAGGCTGAATCAAATCTCACTGTGTTTCACAGCTACTTCTACTTATTCACTCATACATGTATTCCTAAGCCTCGAGCATATTATAGAATTATGGTTCATGCTTATCCACACTTGTTGCCAAATTAACTGGAAACCCAGACTTTGGGCCTGTTTTATTACCCCAGACTCCTAGCTGGTCTCCGAGATGGTATTCCCTTTGCAATTTATCTTGCACGTGTTATGGATGACTTGCTGATGCAGGCCAATGGGTTTTAGATACAGTATAACAAATCTTGAGACCAGAGTGTCGAAAGGATTGCATTTACTCTCAATTACTGCACATGAAATACTGTACATAATGAAAATGTTTTCATTCTTTCCAGCAATACTAGTCATATGTGTTCCTTTGATCTCTAATACATGATTTTTCTAAATATTTATTGAGTACCTACAAGCTCCTCAGACCTGTTCATATTTTTTATCCTTGTCACAAGCAGTAAGCTGTATTAGGCACATATTGGAAGCTAAACTTAATAGTTGATTGTGTAATTGTCTTACTGAAATGTTTCTCAAGGTATACTCCATGGTCCATGTAAGGTCTGAAAAGATCCATTTGATGGGCATTGAATGAACTAATTAGACAATGTGGGAGTTCCTGGATGTTGATTATGATATACTACAGCCTACGTACTAGTAAATAAGTGAGTTTATAGGTATTCCTATTTTTGTTGAGTTTGTTGACTATTCCACTGAGATAGCTTTGCTCACAGGTAATACTTGCCAGTGTTGCAAAACTCCCAATGCATGTGCACATATGCAGAGAGAGCTGGACTTCCCACTGCGTTTATGAAGGGTCTTTGTTATCAGTGAACAAAAGAGTCTGCCTTGAGTCAGTCATGCTTTTCAATTGCTACTGTCCTTGATTTAACTAGTTTTTTTGAATTTTTGCATTTGTAGTCTTTGTCATTACTGAGTTTTGTTTTGTTTTGTTTTGTTTTCCTGATTGGAAAGTAGAAAGGAGTGGAATACATGGACCACAGAAACTTTTGTCCTGCCTAAGCTGTCCCCAGTCAAGATACTGGGAGAGCTACAGCTCTAGACCCGCGTTTCTCATGCCATGATTGCCATGATAAGCTGTGAGGTACCGAGTGCGCAAATGATTTATATTTCTGGAGAAGTAGCCAAGGACTCAGGGTTACTCCTGCAATAATGCCATTCTTGCTTACTGCCTTTGATACGGTCTCTTGAGTGGGAGAGAGTTATACAGCTGGAAATTGTAGCCAACCTGAAGCGTCCTTGTCAAAGTCACACCCTTCAGCAAGTGACTTGCTAATGCTCACAGGAGTGGCAATAACCAATTATTGCAGTGCTTATAAGCTGTGACCTCATGATTTTTTCAGTTTTGTAAAAAAAATTCTTTCTCCCTGAGTATGAGGTGACTTATTGGGCTTCCAGAATGTTCCCCTCTCCCTTACCTACATTGTAAATTTTGTTTTGGCGTGTGTGCTCGCTGATATAGCACTCCATTTTCTTTTCAGTTTTATCTGTGGGCAAATTTGTAATGCAGAGGAAGGAAAAGAAAACTAGGATGGTATTCTAGAATTGAATTCTCATGATTCCAAACTACAGGCACCCAGAATAAAGTTGTGCCTGAAAAGTCACACCACCATTTTTTACTATTTATCAAAATCTGTACATTATAAATTTTTTTTAGGATTTTTAAAGTTTATTTATTTATTTTGAGAGAGAGAGTGTGAGCAGGGGAGGGGCAGAGAGAGAAGGAGAGAGGGAATCCCAAGCCCCAATGCGGGGCTCGAACTCATGAACTGTGAGATCATGACCTGAGCCAAAAATCAAGAGTCTGATGCTCAACTGACTGAGCCACCCATGTGCCCCATACATGATAAATTTTCTATTTTAAACAATGATTTGTGTGTGCCTAGTCTTAAATAGAACTTACATTATTAGTTGATTTAACAAATTTTATTCACACAGTATGTGCTGTGTGTAAAATGCTCAATGAGGTAACTTGGTCTTGTGTGCCCTAAAGCTTGTGACCTGCAGGTTGGAGGTGAGGAGGCGATAGTGTTGGGTGGGGGTGAGTAAATGACATAAATAAGTAAACAGGCAATATTTACATGTATTATGATATATGGTGTTAAGAGCCTCAGTAGGGTAAGCTTGGGGTTCCATGGGGACATATGGGGGGGAGCACATAATGCTCAATGGAGGGAGTCATGGAGAAGTTTTTAAGAAGGAAGTTTTATCTAAGTCAAGATGTAAAGAAGGAAAAGCATATTGACTTACGATATTACCTATAGAGTAGAAGTCTAGAAAAAAAATCAAGGTTCTTTTTACAAAATAACATTTAAAAATTTTAAATTTGGGGGTGCCCAGGTGGCTCAGTCGGTTAAGTATCCAACTTTGGCTCAGGTCACAATCTCAAAGTTCATGAGTTCAAGCCCTGCCTCGGGCTCTGGACTGATAGCTTGAAGCCTGGAGCCTGTTTCAGATTCTGTGTCTCCCTGTCTCTCTGCCCCCCTCCCCTGCTCATGCTCTGTCTCCCTCTTTCTTTCAAAAATGAATAAACATTAAAATTTTTTTTATTTTATATTTTATTTGCTCTGTGTTCTTGTAAGATGCAGATATACTGTCGCTTATAAAAGCTTAGGGATCTTGAAGCATGTGATTTCATCACTCATACATCTGTCAAATGCTTCTGAATTCCATGCCCCCTTCCTATCTAAAAGCAAAATGGCGCCACTTATTTTACCTGACAAAAAATTAATTTTAAGATTTTCCATGATCTGCATACCCAGCATGGGAATGTGTCCTGCATGAGAACAACATTGTCAAGTGTCTCACAATGAGAAAAGAAGACTGAGCTTTGTTTATTCTATACTGACTATTCATTGAGGACTTACTATATACCAGAGTGTTCTACAGGCTGGAGATGTGGCAGTGACCACAGCAACACCTCCGCCCTCAGAGTACTTACATTCTAGTGGAGGGAAATAGGTAAAAATAAGTTAATGTACAGATGTCAGGTAGGGATGCATATCATTAAAAAAAGGCAGATGGAGTGATGAGATGGGAAGGGGCTATTTTAGCTAAGGTAATTGGAGAAGGTCCTATAGGGAGGTGATAAGTTAGCATAAGCCTTGAGGAGGTGGAAGAGTGAGACATACAGCTCCCTGGGAAAAGAGTGTTCTAGGTGGAGGGAACAGCAAGTGGAAAGGCCCTGAGGTAGGAGTGTGCTACAGTTAAAGCTGACTACCTGGAGGACAGGTGGAAAGTGATGTGGTGGTAGGAAAAATAACATTTGAACCTGGCTATTTCTCAGGAGGAGAGAGAAAGAAAGATTTGAGTAGTCTCTCAACTTTCCAATCTCTCTTAAGGAGCTTCAAAATTATGTTCTAAAGAAAGTAATAGTTCTGTCTAGAATCTAGATCATTGGTTCATATGCCTTAGAATATTTTTAGACCTAAAGTAGTCATCTTCTGCCCAAAGTCACACAGAGAGTGAGTGACAGAGCAGAGGTTTGAACACAGGCTGCTGGTCCGACTCCTGTGTTCTTACCAGGATGTTCACAGACCCTATGATAAGATAAATGTGATCCCTCTCTTCTTGGAGCTGGAGGAGGAAACAGGCATTAAACAAGTAATCGCAAACATGATGCATCTTGCCAGCAAGACCTAATCTCATCTGGAGAAAGTGACATTTAGGCTGAGGACTGAGGGAATGATCTAGATGCAAGAGATGTTGGTCAGGTCTCTCCCCTGCAGCTGTGGGAGCAGGTCAAGGCAGGACGTCTGTGTCTTAGCTTGGATTCCTCCGGCAGTACCTAGCATCTTGCCCCAAACAAAGTCTAGACAGAAGGTGGTTTTTGTTTTGTTTTGTTTTTTAACTCCATCGAAATAAAGATATTTAATTCCTTCCTTATTGCTGACTGCTTCTGGTAGAAATCTCCCTTAGTCATCGTTTGTAGATCCCAGTCTTCACAGTGCCTTGTAAGGTCACAGAACCAAATTCTCCTTTTAGTTACCTGTAAGTGACACCCACTAATTTCAGTGGAAGCTACATGTATTTACTTGAGGAGAGAGTTTGGTCAACGGGATATTGCAGAGTAATTAATGACAGTTCCAGTCGCCACAAATGCACATTTGGTATCTGTAATCATTGTTTAAGAAGATTACATGCCACGTGAATTAGAGGCTGTAGAGCTGGAGCCACCTCCATGTTCCGATATCTGTCCCGTCCTCATCCTGTTCTCCAGGTACTTTACTTCTCAGATTAACACCATGTTGTTACTTTTCTTTTTTTTTTTTTTTTTACACCTGGTTTTCCAAGATTAAAAACAAAAACTACAGTTTAAAGCCTTTTTAAAAAGTATATGGAAGTCCTTTCTGAATTAAATTTGGGTGGAGGGAGGGGACCCTGCCAAATATTGCTCCCTGAGGATCTTTCCAAATTAGGACTGTCAGTCCAGGACGGTCTAGCTGGGGTCTGTCTGCTGCTGACTCCAGGGATCCATTCTGGCTTTGTTGGTCTGTTCTCTGTTTTCTTAGCACCATGCTCAGGAAGGAAATGTTGTTGTTGTGTCCTGCTTAGGCTGTGGTTTTGGATCTATGAATCATCTGGGTACTTCTCTGCATGTTAAAAAGTGTCTCAAAGAAAGAATAAATTTGTATATGTTTAGTGGCTGGAAGCTGCAGGTTATAGGCTCAACTGTATAAAAAAAAAATTCTTTAAAAAAAATCTTTCCAGGAGCTCCTGGACGGCTCAGTTGGTTAAGTGTCCAACTCTTGATTTCAGCTCAGGTCACGATCTCACACTTGTGAGATCGAGCCCTGCCTCAGGCTTAGCGCCAGGCATGGAGCCTGCTTAAGATTCTCTCTCTCTCTCTCTCTCTCTCTCTCTCTCTCTCTCTCTCTCTCCCTTTCTCTCTGTCTCTCTACCACTTGTGCTCTCTCTCTCTCTCTCTAAAACAAACAAATAAACAAACAAACAAAAACCAGATCATAGACCTAAATCTAAGAGCTAACACCATATACTTTCTAGAAGAAAATGTAGGAGAAAATCTCTGTGACCTTGGATTAGGTACAGTTTCTTATGTAGACTGCAAAGAGCTTGAACCATAAAGAAAAATTAGTAAATTGGACTTCAAAAAGACTAAAAACATTATCTTGTCAAAACATATAAGGAAATGACAAGGAAAGGCATTAATTAAAAGAAAATACCTGTAAGGTGTATATTTGAAAAAGAACTTGTATCTGGATAACATAAAGTTCTCTTACAACTCAATAATAACAATAGTAAAATGGGGAAAATATTTGAATATTTGAGTAAATATATGGGTGGTCAAAAAGCACACAAAAAGACTCTCAACATCATTGGTAATTAGAGCACTGCAACTTAAAACCACAATGAGATACCACTACACCCCTACTAGAATAGCAAAGGTTGAAAAGACTGACAATAACAAGTGCTGGTGAGGATATGGAGCAACTGGAAATCTTATACACAGCTGGTGGGAATGCACAATGATAGAGCCATTTTGAAAAATGAAGTTTCTTAAAATGTTAAAATACACTTACCATATGACCCAGCAATTCCACTCTAGATATTTACCTCAGAAAAATAAAAACATAGGTCCATGGAAAGACTTACACAGGAATGTTCATAGGATTATTATTTCATAATAGTCCCAAGCTGGAAACAATCCAAATACCCATTTAAAAAGAAAAACAGGGGCACCTGGGTGGCTCATTCAGTTAAGCATCTGACTTGGGCTCGTGTCATAATCTGGTGGTTTGAGAGTTCAACCCTGCATCAGGCTCTGTGCTGATGCCTCAGAGCCTGGAGCCTGCTTCAGATTCTATGACTCCCTCTCTCTCTGCCCCTCCCCTCCTCACGCTCTCTCTCTCTCTCTCTCTCTCTCTCCCTCAAGGATAAGTAAACATGAAAGAAAGAAAGAAAGAAAGAAAGAAAGAAAGAAAGAAAGAAAGAAAGAAAAAGAAAAAGAAAAACAAAGAAAAAATAAAATGGTCATATACAATGGAATATTGACAACTGTAAGGAACCAAGTACTAATACAATAACATGGATGAATCTCAAAAGCATCACTCTAAATGAAAGAAGCCAAAAACAAAATATCACATATACTGTGCTATATGATTCTATTTACATGCAATTCTAGAAAAGGCAAAACTATAGTAACAACAAGCACACCAGTGGTTTCTTGGGGCCAGGGGTAGAGAGGGGAATTGAGTGCAGAGGGGCACAAAGAAAATTTGGGGGTCATGGAAGTATTCTAAAATGTAATTGTGGTGGTTGCATGGCTATACATTTACTAAAATTCATTTACAGTTAAAATTGGTGAAATTTAGTATACATAAATTATATCTAAAGCTGTAAAAACAGTTAATTCAGAATAAATGCTCAGAGCTTATAAAAAGCAGCACATTTTATAAGGCAATGTTTTGGCAGTTACAGAGGACAAGGGAGAAGCTGGTAAGCAAAAGGAGAATTTTTGAGGTTCACCCAGGAAAAACTTGTATTTGTAATGGAACCCCAGCAATCCTAGGCAATATAGCGCACAACTTGGGACACTGTCTGGAAGCACAGGCAGAAATGTCAGGCACCAGAAATAGGTTTCTTATCACCCTCACAGCAATCTCTGTCAGAGTCTACAGGCTGTGGCTTCTCTGCTTTATCTAGCTAGATAGGCCCTTAAGGGTTTCTCCTCAGCCACTCCCCGGAGGCCTGCAGGGGAGAGGTTGGCAAGTGTGGGGCAGCCCAGCCTTCCTGATCTGGGTTTGACTCACTGACACAAAGCGTGTCCTCTCAACCGTGGAACTTCTGTAGCTCTCCTGCCACTCTCAGTGTTTCTGTGTATACTGCTTTCGTTTTTACATTAAAAAAATTTTTAATGCTTATTTTTGAGAGAGACAGAGTGCAAGTTGGGGAGGGGCAGAGAGAGAGGGAGACACAGAATCTGAAACTGATAGCTCAGAGCCTGACGCGGGGCTCGAACTCACGAACTGTGAGATCATGACCTGAGCCAAAGTCGGACACTTAACCGACTGAGCCACCCAGGCGCCCCAGTTTTCACATTTTAAAATGTGGCTCTGGCTACACTTCAAGTCCTCAACAGTCACATGCGGCTAGTGGCTGCCATATCAGCACAGAAGAGGGTCAAACGTTCTGAGGAACAGTTTAGGAAATGCTGATGTAGCTACACTCCCTCAGCACAGATAAAACTGTAAAGGCCTGAGGGTCTGAGGTGACTTTCTCGAGTTACAGACCCTATTAGTGTCAAAGGTGAGACCAGCACACAGGTTTCCTGACCCCCATGGGATAGTTCTTTTACTACAACAAATCTTTTCCTTTGTAAAAGGGAGAAATCCAAGTTCCTTGCTTTGCCCGTCAGGAGAACTCTCTTGTCTTCCCTCCAAATTGAACTAGAATGGATCTTTGTCTAGGGACAGAGAAGGCCTGCATTTACAGTGACTATCCATAACCTTTCCTTCTACTGTGTGCTTCTTGGGATCTCTGCACTGTCCTTTCTTCCTAGGATTTGAACAGTATCCCTTCTTATTCACATCAGGGGCTCTTTCAGGCCATTGTGTACTAGGCTCCCTTATTGTGGGATCATTGTGATGGCCCCTGGCCACTGGGGCCCTGAATTGATGAGGATGAAAGGAATCTTCCATTCATCATCCAGTCAACAAATAGTTACTGAACACCTACTATGTGCCAATAGTGCCTACTATGTGCTGGGGATACACCAAGGAACAAACCAAGTCCTTGGCCACTGGAGTTTAGATTCTAGTGGCAGGAGATGGACAAAACACAGAGATGTAAATATATAGCACGTCAAATGGGAATAAGTATTACTGAGAGAAGATAAAATGAAATAAGGGGGAAGGGTTGCAAGCAATGCAGGTAGGTTGGGGAGTGAAGGATTCTTTTATTCTCTAAGTGTGCTACTTATTGATGGAAAGGGGGAATTGAGTTAAGGGAGATAACCTTCTTAGCTTGTATTATTAACATGGTTTAAATGCCTTTAACACCTTTGTGAACATGGAGATCCTCTTCAGCACATGCTGTTCACCAGGGACTATGCTGAGCGCGTGGTGTGGGTGTAGCAATTTAATGAGAAACCTGGGGTCTTTCCTACCTTAGTATTCATTTTCCAAATCTCTGTAGTTAAAAGATGTCAGGAAGGCAAAAATTGTTGTAATGAGCTGCCATTTATTAAAATCAGTCTCCATTCAACTATCCCTTCCTGTTTTACTCTGCGATACATCTGGCCATGGGTCAGTCCCCTTTGTCGCTCATAACTGCACTGATTGTTAGAGATTTACAATGAAACTGTACAATGAAACTATAAAGCAGATGAATCACAAAAGGAAAAAACACAATTTGCTAAATATTTAGAATTTCGTGGAGTTGAGGAAAGTGATAAAGGAGATACTAGAATTACTTGCAAAGCCATTGGCAAATGTAGATTTGGCATGATGTAACCTGCTGATGGTTGAAGAAAACAATGACCGGAAAACGACAAGTTCTTCCGAAGGAATCATTCCACATCAAGGGAGCAGGAGAGGCCATTGCAAACCGATTACACCCAGAATATTTTTACAAAGTGTATATCCTGATAATGTTCCTTTGAGGTCAAATATGAAATGAACAGTATCGTGTGGTGCCTTCATACAGTTTTGTTCGAAAACATTTAACAAAAACCTCCTAAGTAACTTATTTGCAAGGTTTTAGTTTTTCCTGAAACTATACAGTTAAAACTTTGGAGTTCATTAAATGTAAGACAGTTTTATAATTTATATAGTTTTTAGTTCATTTTCCAAGAAAATGCTCCAAAACACCTATTTTTTCCATGACATTTTGGTGTATTCATTTTAAGTGACCTTTTCTAGATGTCAGTTACGCTTGAATGACAAGAAATACCCTGTAGATGCTATTAGTATCTATACCTTTCAGGTGGAGAAACTGAGATATGAAGAATTTAAGTACTTTGCTCAAGGTCACGTAGCTAGTAAAAGAGGCTACAAGAAACCTAACCAAACTGAATCCAGACCACCTCTCCACTACCCAATACTGCCTCCTAGAGGGGTCACGTTGGTTTAGCTTAGTCTTGACAAAAAACAAAACAAAAGAAACTAAAAGCCTTGCATAAAAAGATGTTTAGTACCCATTTCTTGTGGACCTCACAGGTAGGAATGATTCTACATGAAATATTTTGGCTCAAGGTGGTTTTGAGCTCAATGAGCACATTGTTTATTGTCTCGCCATTATAGTTTATACAGTCTAAAATGTTTGAAGTCTGAACTACCTAACTGCCAGTTAAAGCTTATTATCTTTGTGTTCGCTTAACCTCTGCAGGACATATCAGGGAAGTTAAACATATCTGTTATAAGTGTCGGGTATCTAATTGCCTTACCTTATAGCTCAGCCAAAAGGCAGACCTAAATAAAGAAAACCTCCCACCTCACAATAACATACTGTCTTCGTACATCTCTCAAGCAGAGGAAAGATAATGGCCATGTATGATTTTAGTCAAGACTGCTGATTTGCAGTCTCTTCAGGAAATTGTAGTGTTTCCCAGGACAATATTCCTAGTCAAAATAAATTAAACCTGAAGCCAAAGTGATGACCACAGTCAAAGTTAATGACACTGTGTGCTTGGCTGCAAACAACCGGAGGAAGACTAAGTTATCATTGGAGACAGTCCACCCTATAATCCCTCTTTATTCTCTGATCCTTGTTACCAGTGGGGTTCGAAGAAAATAAAGTTTTCTCTTTAGGTACTTTGTAGGTAGGGCGGAAAACCCTTGGCTATGATGAAATGGAGTCTAGGATAGAAGGAGATATGTTTTAGAGAAGGGCCCAGCTGTTTATTCACTAGTTTCCACTTTTGAAAGACGATAAGGCAATCCTATAATATCTTTCTGGATACAGAAGGTGGATACTGTGCTGCTGTCTGGTAACCATGGCCACACCAGCTTGACAGACGAAACAGAGAGAAAGTAAGGCTCATCTTTATTAGATGGGAAACTGCCAACATTAGTAGATCACTAGCAATCCCACTCCTGGGTTGACACCACAAGAATTCTAAGCAGGAACTTGAGGAAATATTTGTACACCCAAGTTTACAGCAGCACTGTCTGCAATGCTGAAACATGGGGACAGTGGAAGTGTATGCTGACAGATGAGTGGATAAGTAAAATATGGCATATACATAGACTGGAGTATTATTCAGTCTTAAAAAGGAAGGAGATTCCGACTCATGCAACAACATGGATGAAACTTGAGGGCACTGTGCTAAGGAAACGGCCAGTCACAAAAGGACACATTGTGCATGGTTCCACTCATGTGACGTAGTTAGAGTAGTCAAATTCATAGAGACAGAAAGTAGCGCTGGGGTTGCCCGGAGCTGGAGGGGAAAGGGAGTGGGCAGTTAGTGTTTGATTGGCTTGGGGTTTCAGTTCTGGAGGATGAAGAAAGGTTCTGGAATTGGAGGATGTGGTGATAGCAGAAAAATGTAAATTGCACTTAAAAAATGTAAGTGTACTGAATGGCACTGAATTATATGCTTAAAATTGTTAAAATGGTAAGTTTTATGCTATTAAAATGTATATATACATAGAGAGAATGGTGAGGGCGGTGAAGGGGATGAGTAGTGAAGAAACACAGCTCTAAGATTTTCCATATTGTGGTACGAATATTATTTAAAAGTAAATTATCACTGGGGTCCCTGGGTGGCTCAGTCGATTAAGTGACTGACTCTTGATTTTTGCTCAGGGCATGATCCCAGAGCCATGGGATCAAGCCCTGTGTCAGGCTCTGCCCTGAGCATGGCACCTGCTTAAGCGTCTCTCTCTCTTGCTCTCTCTCTCTCTCTCTCTCTCTCTCTCTCTGCCCCTCTCCCCTCTTGAGCCCTCTCTCTCTCTAAAAAAATTTTTAATTAAAAAAAAAGAAAGAAAGAAAAAGTAAACTATCACTTAAAAGTAAAGAGAAGATCTGCCAGGTGATAATGTACTATGTTACTGAGTGCTTCCTAATTGTCAAGGATTACATTAAGGGCTTTATGCACAGTAACTCATTTATTCTTTACAATGACCCCAAGGGGGTGGATAATGCTATTTTACCCTTGTATAATTTAGCAAAATGAACCATCTACCTAAGCTGTGGAGTACCACAGTACTAGAGTTTGAAACCAGGATGCCTGACGAGCACAGTGTTCCTCAAACATCAGTGTGCATCCGAATTACCTGGGGAGCTTTCTGAACCCCAGATTGCAGGGCTCTGTCAGAATTTCTGATTCACTAGGTCTGGGGTAGGGCCCAGGGATTTGTGTTTCTAACAAGTTCCCAGATGATGCTCATGTGGCCGTTGGGCACCACACTTAGAGAATCAGTGGAGTAGCCCGTGACTTGCTCTGTCCAAGAGGAGCCTGGGGGAATGGCACAAGGTAAACAGATGCACTGAAAGGAGCTACAGCAGGTGTGTGAGGGTGGGGGGTGGGAGATGAGCAGAGTTCACTAACTTTCTCAGCTGTGCTGCCCTCTTTGCTATAACACAGGGGCAGCTTCCAATCTGTATAGCAAGGAATGAGTTTGGAGTAGAATGGACAAAGACTGATAGAATTATACACTCTCATCAGTCTTTTTTTCCTAGTCTATCCAAATATTCAACCTCCTTCCAGCTCCAGGTGAAATCCCATCCAAGGCTGATCTCTTGGTTCTCACACCTGAGATTGTTTTTAGACTCCATGTTACACAGATTAGAAATTATTAACCTCTAATTGATTTATGTGCTTTTGTCCTTCTTCAGTTAGTTTAAAAGATTTCTGAGGTCAAGGATAGTGGCTTTTATTCATCTGGGACTTCCAATGTGGCTAGAAGACTCTTAGTCATTCTAGCTGTATAATCGATGATTATTCAGGAAAAAAATAGTCAATGAGTTAAGGATTACCATTACATCAATATTAGTAAAAATAAGAGTAAACATATAATGAAAATACTGCAGAGTACTTAATGTTGGTTAGATGCTGGCAGTTCTGTAGCTAGTTCAAACGATGACTTTGGAGGGAAACAGAGGAGCCTCTGGCTCAAGACACCACACCGGCATCCATACAAATCTAAGAAGCCTGCAAGAAAATGCAGCCTGGAGTTTTGCGACAAACATCTTACACAACTCATAAGAGGTGGCCCTGTGTTTTGGATGGCTCACACAGGCTCACTGTCCCCTTCCAAGGCAGGTGATGGTCACCATAAATATCAATACTGACAGCTCTCCCACTGTATCTGGTGCATAGTTCTATAACTGCACTTACACAATATCCTATAATTTTCTAATCCCTGCTCTTTCTCCCACATTAGGTTTATTAGTGAGTGCCCTGAAGGTAAGCACTGTGTTTTATCTTTGCATCCCTAGGGTCTAGGGAAGTATACTGCCTGTAGTAGGCCCTCAAAACAAATGTTTGTTGAATGAGGTAATAAGTCTTCATTATGAGACAAAACCGTCGGTATCACGTTGTTTGAAGCTCCAGATATGATGGTATACAATAAAATTCTTTGAAGTTTACTTTGAAATGCCTTGGAGAAATAGCAAGACAATAGGCATGTTCAAGGGAGAGAAGGTTAATGGTGCCATCCAAATTTTGGTAGTTCACCTTTGCAGAGTCCTACAATGATATTTCTTAGCAGTCCCACCAGTGATCGAGGATGGCAGATGGCTAGTTTCATCGTCCTCTTACACGTGAGAAAATTGCTCTTGTCCCAATTATATAAATTTCACATTTTGGGGGGTATTATTTTTCCTTGGTGGTTTTGTCAGATCAGGACACCTTGTTTCCACAAACAATTGTGGAGTTCATGCTGAAGGCTGTTATGGGGATATTCTATCTGAGAAATTATTATGGAAACGTAACAAAACTCATAAGTGCCTTATTCTCTTGAACATACTTCTTCATTTGACCTCCTAAAAATACCTACTTATCACTTGGCCTTTGTGTTAGTCATCAGCACTGTTCACCAGATATTGTCGGTGTCCCGCCCTCCCTTACCAACATAGGCAAGGTTGTATTTCCTTGTCCCCCCTGAAGTTAAGTGGGCTGTGTGACTTGCTCTGGCCAGTGAAGTATGAGTAGGGGGATATGTGTCACTTCCCGCAGAAGATTTATAGCCCGCGTGCCATTTTCTACTTTATCCTCCCCCATGCACCGGTGGTGGGTCAAACCAAAGCCTCCATTAGCCCAAGTTCCCTGAGTAATTTCTATGAGTCATATATTCACATTCATTATTAATGAGAAGTCAAAATGATCAAAGGAAATGTTTCTTTGAAGTGCCTTAGTGAAATAACTGGCTAGACATGTGTATTTCAATTTCCCCCCTTTTCTTTGAAGACGTTTCTTCACAGTGCGTTATGATCTGCGTGAGCAAGGGTGGCTTCAAAGGCCTGCCTATTCCAGGTCCGCCGTCCTTCTCAGTGTAAACACAAGTCTACTATGCCTTTGATTAGTGCCCTTCACACCCATCCGTCCCTGTCATTGTTGGGGACCCTAGACACACAGAATTATAAGCTTTGCTCAGAGAAAGGCATTTATTCCTCAATCCAAAGAGTTATCTGAAAGTTGTGTCTGCTTCCTAGTCTTTCCTAGCTAAGTTACCCTACATCTTTTGCCTCTCTTTTGTTCTTTTTTGTTTGTTTGTGTGTTTTGTTTTTAGTTTATTTATTTATTTTGAGAGAGAAAGAGAGGGAGAGAGAGAGTGAGCGAGGGAGGGGCAGAGAGAGAGAGAGGGTGAGAGAGAATCCCAAGCAGGGAAACCAAGAGTCGGATGCTTAACCTACTGAGCCACCCAGACACCCCTCTTCTGTTCTTGATTATTCCACATTGGCTCCCATTAGCACAGACATCCATTGCTGTCCTTTCTTTGCTCATATCCAGAGCTGGGCTGCGACAGATACCCTGAAGTACAGGTGACTGACTAACCATTGGTCTTTGTGACTACTGATCATGCTTCCTCTCCTTGGGCTTGAAGCCAGGGATGACCTTGGACAAAGTTACTAAGTAAGTTAACTTTGTTCTCAGGCCCACACATCTCTCTTCACTCTTGGGTGACAACACTGCATTAGACTTCTAGGGATTTAATCTCACACTACACTAACTAGCTGTGTGACCTTGAGCAGATGGCCTAAAAACTCTAAACATCAGTGTCCTGATGACATAAGTGCTGGTACCAGTCTCTTTCTCAAGAGGTGATTGTAAGGTTAAATAGCCTAACACATATAAATGCCTGGCACATGGTAATCTCTTGATAGATTTTAACTTTATTAGTATTAGTGTTGGTGTTGGTATTTGTGAGTATTAGTATGAGTATGAGCATGGGTAAGGTGTAAATGACTGACAAGGCTTGACTGCACACCTGTTGGGCTGTTGGCTGCACACCTGTTGGGCTGTGAGAAACCTGGTGTGTAGGAGGCTGGTGTGAACCTCAACAATGTCTGTTTTCTCTATTCACTGATGTATGCAGTGCGACTCTTGTGAAATAGTAAATAGTTCATTTCTTTGTGAAAACAAAGTTTTAAAAAGGATATCAGCGGGTGCCCGTGATGCAGATAAAAGTAATGAGCTCTGAGAAAGTGATGGTTCTTAGCTGGAAAGTGATCAGTCAAGTGGGATAAATGGAAAGTGGAACTTTAAGCCGGGCGGTGCCCAAGACTGGTGAAGTGAGTGAGTCCCCCATTCATGTTCCATGGAAAACATGGTTTGTGAAACTGTTTGAGAAAGTACTCCAGCTAGCATGAAAATTGCTGATCAGATGAAACATGAAATTGCAGCGGAACTTGGAAACACAAAAGGGGTGTGAGACCATATTCCAGAAGTGCAAGTCTCGGTGAATCTGCAATGTAGAGGAAGTGAGGGGCCAGTTTGAACATCCTATATTTGTAGACCGAGGGACTGATATAAGGCATCAGGTATATCCCTGTCCAGAGTCAAGAGTCAGCTTTAGTTTGTTGGCTTGCCTCTGCATTGGCTGATGGGCCAAGGGTTCGGTACTCACTGCTACCCCTCCCCCAAACTAGCCCCGTGCCTGGCATGTGGTAGGTATTGAGTAAGGGCTCAGTGAGTGAGTAATTAAGTAAACCCACCTTGGGAGCCAGGTTGCGAGGACTAAGTGGGACTAGCAGCTGGGAAGCTTGTGACAGAACGGTAGACTATGACCAGAGTTTCTGCCCAGGGACAGTGTGGATGGAGGCATCTGTAGTGAGGCCGGCCCCTACTGAGGCATTTCAGTTGTGAAGTTTGGAGGTCTGCAGGGACCTTGTGTCCAGCTCTGCAAAACTTTACTCGTTCCACTGATGAAGATGCAGGAGAAGGGGTAAGAACAGCAGGCACAACCACCCAGGAGGTTAGGGGACACCCACAGCTTTGTGGGAAGCCTGAAAGCCAGCTGGTGCCAAATCCTTTCAAGCCTCAGAAGGATGCCCCCACTTGGAGGATTAAGTTCTCCGTGTTTAGAGCATGTTGTGAAAACTCTACCTGGTTTAAGGTACCCAAGGCTCTTACCTGGATACGGTAGTGAGCATTTTCTGAGCCCTTCTCTTGTGCTAAGTGTTTTATCTACTTTGTCTAACTTAATTCTCAGAATAACCCAAAGGCGGGTACCACTATTCCCATTTTTAAAGATGGGGACTGAGGCTTACGAGGGTTTGCCAACTACTAAGCCATAGATCAGGGGTTCGAATCCAAGGCTGTATGGTGGCAAAGTCTCACGCCATCAACCACCAAGAAAATTTCCTAAGTTCATTTTATTTTTAGGTGAGGATGCGTGAGTATATGTGTGTAAGTATAAAATATCTTTCCTCATTCCATGGTTCCCCTACACATGTTGCTTCCATTACTCCCTAGCCACACCCTTACATTTCTGAGGCTGGGGGACACAGACTGAGGCAGACAAGCTTTAAGGTGGCCCCCATGAACTCTGCCTCGTGGGGTTCACACCCTCGTATAATCCCTTCCCCTTGAGTGTAGGCAGGACCTGTGACGTGCAGCTAACCGATGGAATGTGGCAAAGACCACAGAGTGTCACTCCGTGATTATGTTAGGTTGTGTAAGATACCATCTTGCCAGTAGACTCACACTAGAGTCTCTATATTCGTTGCTAACTTTGAAGAAGCAATTTACCACGGTTCCTACAGTGGCAAGGGAGTAAACTCAACAGCTTGAGGGAGTTTGGAGACAGAGCTTTCTCCATTCAAGCCTCTGATGAGACCCCAGCTCTGGCCAACACCTTGACAGCAACTTTGTGAGACCCTAACCCATAGGAACTATGAGATAATATGTGTTGTTTTAAGTCACGAAGCTTGTGGTCATTTGATACACATCATAGAAAACTAATACAGAAATCATTGCTTGGAGAAAACAAAACAAAACCCTGCTATTGGATGATTAGGCAGACGTATACCTAGGGTCCAGAGGATGGTGCAAAGCCATTTTCAGGCTTTTTCCATTGGTGGCAATTAGTTCATAAGAACCTCCTCCTCAGTGAGTAATGGGGCAGCAGGGGTAGGAATGGGGTACAACTTTCTGTTCTGCCTCCCCCTGTTCTCCAGCTGGCCCTCTGCCTCTCAGTGGTCTCTGGAGTCCTAGCTCCCAAGCCCTCAGTGAAGATGGGCTGTGGAGGGAGGGCTCCCCTTGAGCCACTCTGCCTGCTGGAGGGCCGAAAAGGAAAATGGCTCACCTGGTATGGTCTCAGGGTAAAGCATCTACACGATAAACATCTTCCTTTTACAGATATTCGTCACTTGTATTGTGTATTTCTCTGCATTGCTCTGCCAGAAGATTCTCTTTCTTCCCTCCATGTTACCAAAGACCCCTTTCTATTATGTTCATTGATAGAAAACAGTTGTTAATTCCCTCACCCCCAGGAACGAGGGGAAAGAAGAAAATTATTCCAGACCTCAGCTGTTGTCAGAAAAGAAGGCTTTCTATTACTAAGTGTAGGGAAACTACAGGTTAAAGGTTAAATTCCTTTGGCTATAATATGATAATAAAGCTTTTTTTATATAGAGAAGGATCAAAGAAAGCCTGTGCTTAAACCAACTGCATGTGCAAATACAATCCCTGTTCCTCTTGCTGTGACATGTTTGTGCTGGCTGAAGCCTGAAGCATTCTAAGACTGAAGGGCACAGGGGTTTGGGCGGAGAGCTGATCCTGAGCAGAGAGGGCGGGTGACCTATTGACTGCAAACAAATCCCCTCCCCGCAAGCAAAACAATTGTGCCACCGTCTTTCGTCATCGCGCTCAGTTGAGGGGTGCTGACAGAGTGTGTGTTTAGCCTGCTTTGTTGCAAGGAGGAAAGGGAGGGTTGCTCCATCCTGGATAAGGAGGCCAAGGTGGCATTCCTGTATTTTTGTTGGATCCCTTTGCACGAACAACCTCACCTGTCAAAACATAATGGAAAATGGAAATGGAACAAAGGAGGAAGAGGCAGGAACCAATGAGAAGATGGGCTGATCCAACTAGGGCCTTAAAACACAATCTGTGAAATATCTGATTGTTCATTTTATAGCTGTGGAACTTACTGTTTTTGGCTAGATTGTGTTTGTGTCTGTGTATGTGTTCATATATTTATCTTCTATGACTAACTGTAGGATCATCATGTCTAGGCCAATGAATATTCTAAAATACTGTCGTGCATGTAAATGTAATCATAAGTAATTTCTAGACAACGAGAATCAAACATATTAACTTGCTTTGTACAGCGTCTTTCACCACCTAACTATGGCTGGTAATTTCCAGCTTCGTAAGATATAATTTTACAAAGTGCTTTCACAGAGTTGACTCACTGAGTGGCCTGAACACTTGCTCACCCTCTTCTCTCAGGACCCCCCCCCCCCCCCCCGCCAAACTGCCTCCCTTGACTTCCAGACCTTGTTCAACAACTGTGTCCCCCCAAGTTTTATGACACTCAAGTCACTGCAATCGGACACAAAGCCTGCTCCCTGCTGACAGCACCTCTGGGACTCTGAAGCTGCCCCCTGCCCCTCACTTGGTGATCAGCTAATGCAATATTTTCTGTAACCTTAACAGAAACCCAGAGATCTCCAGAGGATATTTCTTTCCCCACAGCTTCTTGAAGGGTAGGATGTTTTTTTGTTTTGCTTTTTCTTTTTTAATGTTTATTTATTTACTTTGAGAGAGGGAAAGAGAGCATACATGAGCAGAGCAGGGACAGAGAAAAAGGGAGAGAGAGAATTCCAAGCAGGCTCAGTACTATCAGCACAGAGCCCAATGCAGGACTTGATCCCACAAACTGTGAGATCATGACCTGAGCCAAAATTAAGAGTCAGATGTTCAACCGACTGAGCCACCTGGGCACCCCTAAATTCTGCCTTTTAAAAAGAATGATCTACAAGCCTCCTCTCATCTTAATTTTCTTCCTTGTCTAGCTTAGAGTCCATATCCATTGATATCACTTCCTTAAAAACATTCTTGGCTCCATGGATATTGATAGTAAAAAATAAATGTTCACCTAAATCTCACATCTTATAAAAAAATTAATTCAAAATGGCTTATAGATTTAAATGTAAAACTATAAAACTTTCAAAAGATGACATAGGAGAAAGTCTTCAGGACATAGGTCTTGGTGATGTGTTCTTAGATATGACACCAAAAGTGCAATCCATAAAAGAAAAAAACCTGAAAAGTGGGACTTCCTCACACTTTAAAAGTTTTGCTCTGCAAAAGACACTGTTATGAAAAGACAAGCAAAATACTGGAGAAATATTTGCAAATCACATATCGGACAAAGGACTAGTATCTACAATATATAAAGAAATCTCTAATCTCAAAACAGAAAGTTATAACTGGAAAACTGCCAAAAAACATGCAGAGACTTCACCAGAGAGGATTTGTGGATGGCTAATAAGCACTTGAAAACATGTTCAGTATCATTAGTCATTAAGGGAAATGCAACTTAAGACTATCACTGTATACATATTAGAACAGTTAGAACAGTTAAAATTAAAAGAGTGACAACATACTGACATAAATAAATGGATGAATCAGTTAATAAATGGAGGGGAATAGACAAATCTTTCACACAGAATTCCAAATAATTTATATTTGGTACTCCACCCTCTGGGTGCATATGTCTTCACGTAAGTGTGGGCTACACAGGGTGACTTCTTCCAGAGAGCACAATATGGAAAGGGAGAAAAAAGAATAACTTTACAAAGGAGAAATCTAACAAACACAACTTCAACCAGGTGATCAAGGTCAATATCAACAGTGATAAAGTTGTGTTGATAGTATGTATCCTTGATAGGATGTGATGAAAATAGCCCTATACTGCTGTGCTCTTCCTACCAAAACTCCACACCCCCAGGCTCAGGCATGAGAAAAACATCAAAAAACATCAAGAAATCAAGTAAATGTTGAATAGAGACTGGAAGGCAACATTTCTGTCCCTAAAGCCAGTGCTTTTTCCACTGTGCTTAAAAATTTTTTTAATTTAATTTTTTCTACCCGATATTTATTTATTTTTTACATTAAATATAATTTATTGTCAAGTTGGTTTCCATACAACACCCAGTGCTCATCCCAGCAGGTGCCCTCCTCAATGCCCATCACCCACTTTCCCCTCTCCCCCACCCCCCCCCCCATCAACCCTCAGTTGCTTCTCAACATTCAAGAGTCTCTTATGGTTTGCCTCCCTCCCTCTCTGTAACTTTTTTTTTCTTCTTCCCCTCCCCCATGGTCTTCTGTTAAGTTTCTCAGGATCCACATATCAGTAAAAACATATGGTATCGGTCTTTCTCTGCCTGGCTTATTTCACTTAGCATAATACCTTCCAGTTCCATCCACGTTGCTGCAAATGGCCAGATTTCATTCTTTCTCATTGCCAACTAGTATTCCATTGTATATATAAACCACATCTTCTTTATCCATTCATCAGTTGATGGACATTTAGGCTCTTTCCATAATTTGGCTATTGTTGAAAGTGCTGCTATAAACATTGGGGTACAAGTGCCCCTACGCATCAGCACTCCTGTATCCCTTGGGTAAATTCCTAGTGGTGCTATTGCTGGGTCATGGGGTAGGTCTATTTTTAATTTTTTGAGGAACCTCCACACTGTTTTCCAGAGTGGGTAGTCTTGGAATCTGTCAATGTCACATGGTCTGAAACAGCCCAAGGGTCAGTGTGGTTGTAGATTGAGTTCACATCCATCAGAAAGCACCTTTGCATTTGCAAATTAAGCACAGTGGCATTCTCACCACCAGTTTCCATTGTGCTTAATTTGCAAATGCAAAGATGCTTTCTGATGGATGTGAACTCAACCTACAACCACACTGACCCTTGGGCTGTTTCAGACCATGTGACATTGACAGATTCCAAGACTACCCACCCACAGCAGGGGTTCCCAACCCCTGGCAGGGACAAAGTTTATACTCCTTTGAACCTGGAGTCCTTAGAACCCAGATTGAAGAAATGTCCATCTTCCCTCCATAATGGCAGGGAGGGCCAAAATGGTTCTGTCCTAAAATGAGGAGCAGTGAGTGGAGAGCACCCTCAGCTTGCTTCCTTTGGGCCCCAGCCACTCAGCAGCTTTCCTACCTGTCTACAGTGGGCAAAGTGGAAGAAAAAAGGGCTTGGGAACATGGGGGCTCTTGTTCCTTAGCATCAGGGTTTGCCTAGACTATTTCAAATTAATCACAACAGTATTCAGACTGATATTTTCACTAGTGCTCAATATAGAAGGGAATTTTTTGATAGTGACTGGTATAAAAATGAAACACCAAAACAAGCTGCATGATATAGCCTGTCCTCATAATACAATCGCACACAAATGTATCAAATACATACAGACAGTGCTACCTGATTAAAGGAAAACCTGCACCAGGGAAACACAACATACATGGTATTATAAAATAAAATTTAATGTTGTAAATGTTTCTGTATTTACAGAAAATCATAAATGTATCCTTTAAAATTATCTCTGGTTAACAATAGTGTTTCTTGGGAAGAGCTCTCTTTTGTTCTGAAATTATGAACTTCCTACGCTTTTGGTGTTGAAATATCCTTTCCTTTCTGAAATGTTGGAAATGGTAGCTTTTTGTTATTGTTGATGTTGGCAAAATGAACAATTTGGCAAGTCAACTGTTCATTAGCTCTCTCCATTGCTTTGGGAGTTTTACTGTCCTAAAAAAACTTAAGTCTATGAACCACTAACCTAAGAATGCTATCATTCTGAAATTTAAGATGATGAAATAGACAAAATTAAGAGGAATTCTACGTAAATTAAGGACTCAGGGGCCTCTGGGTGGCTCAGTCCCTTAAGCATCTGACTTCAGCTCAGGTCATGATCTGATAGTTCGTGAGTCCCACATTGGCCTCTCCCTCTCTCCCTCTCTCCCTCTCTCTCTCTCTCTCTCTCTCTCTCTCTCTCTCTGTCTCTCTCTGGCCTTCACTCACCTGCACCCTCTCCATCTCTCTCTCTCTCTCAAAAAAAAAAAAAAAAAAAAAGGACTCAACATTTGGCTGGTTTCATTAGTTTGTGTTTCACATAATCCATTGTGTAAAATTTCACTTCCTTCTGCAATAGTAGGTTAATTTATAAACACCAATGGTAGAAATGAGAATATAGTCTAGCTGCATAGTATCAAATATCACAATTCTTTAGAATACATATTTTTCATTGATTATTATAAAGATTTTGTTGTTGTAGTTGTTTTCATTTGGTGTGTGTGTGTTTGCTCTGATATTTTTGCTTCTGTCAGATAAATCTTATGGATAGTAGAGATGGCAAATGGACTCTAGGATGATTGGAGTGATTTCTTATGTTTGTATCAAAGAAACTAAGTTGATGAAAAATATGAAAATGTGCCTCTGAGGTTAGACGTTTTTCTCCTTTACACTGATAATATATGCAATAGAGCCATTGCGTGAAAGTTGAAAATAATTTCCTCATGAATTTTGTATCCTACTTGGGACATTTTGAGCATGGGTGTCTTTTTGCTCTGCCCAGCTGCTCAAAGCCTTTCGAAGGATATAAAAATGAGGCACTGATTGAATTTTCCCTTCATTTCAGTCCATGCCCCAATTCAGATGCATCTCATTTTGCCTCATTAGAAAGCAGATCCCTGCGCTCCATTCCATCCCATCTCCATTTCAATGAGCTGTAGAAGGAAAGCATAATTTCCATGACACCTATAGTTTCAAAATGAGACCATTTGCTGAGGCTGAGTGTTTCACCCACAGCAGGTAGTTTTACATCAATCTGTGTTAATAGCAAAATTGGAAGGGGTAATTTGTGAATGTTTCCCTGCCCAGCCTGAAGACTGAAATGTGTGGTGTTGCGCCCTATATTTTTTGAGAAGTCATTCCTCTTTGGATTACTTGGGTATTCCAAAAGTTACTTGTACTATAGTTTTTCCTGTTAATGTTTAGAAACAATTTGGTTACGGCAACATATGAGATACAATATGCTGCAGTTATCGCAACTTAATTACAATTTGATTTTTTTCCCCCACAAGTAAGGAGATAAAAATATGTCAGGTCTTACTTTGGGGTAGATCCTTTTATCAAGTAAACAGAAAGCAAATTCTCTATTGGTGTCAGCTACTTTCAAATACTGACATATCTGGTGGAGATTTCTCTGTAGAAAATAATGACTTAGGAAATACAGAAATACTGGTGAGGTCAGAGAAGAGCAGAAAGGAAGCTGAGATCTCCATGATGATGAATACATGCAAATATTGCCTCAAGAACATTTGGAGAAGGAATATTGAGTTTGGAGATGGGAAATACGCTTGTAGAAAATCACTGTAAGACACCAACATTCCCAAACATTTTTTTTTAATGTTTATTTATTTTTGAGAGAGAGGGACAGAGCGCCAGCAGGAGAGGGGCAGAGAGAGAAGGAGACACAGAATTTGAAGCAGGCTCCAGGGCCTGAACTGTCAGCACAGAGCCCGACATGGGGCTCAAAACCACGGGCCATGAAATCATGACTAGAGCGGAAGTCAGACACTTAACTGACTGAGCCACCCAGGCACCCCCCAAACATGTTGATCTTAAACTATGTATATGTATCAAGTTCTTGCTAAAGAAGAGAAAAGGTTAATATTTTCTAGCAGGAAGGAACCTTTAGCAGATTCATAAATTATAGTTTTATTTGTTCTTCCACTTGAAGGATACACATTTGTTAACTTAAGTAAGATGTCCTGCCTTACCCAGTTTCAGTGTGGAAAAAATAATATTGACCAAGCCTCTGATCCTGCCTGACATGAAACTGATACACAGTGGAATCATGGAATTTTTCAGCTGGAAAGTACCTTTGGATGAGATCTAAAGGCACTAAATAACTTGTGACCTTCACATCAGTCATCATTTACAAGAAGTAATGATAAACGTCATAGAGAGAGAAAGTTTAAGAAATTATACTGGGCAATAGCACAAGTAGGGTCCTAGTTAATGCACTTGAGAATTCTCTTTTCTACTATTTGCATGAAAGTCGAAGCTTTTCAAGTGGGCAACACTTTGAAAGTGACAGTCTGATTGCGGTGTTGGGCACACATGAGGAAGCGGAGGCTAAGAACACTAGACCATGTGAAGAGCTCAGAGCCACTTAATGATAAAGCGAAATTCAGCAGAGAGAAAGACCATAAGCTTTCTGCAAGTGGGAAGTTAGAGCCCCCATTTGGGGAGGCAGCTTTCTGCCATAGACCAGGATAGCCTCAGAGGAGGGAGAGACACAATGAAGAACTCCAATACACCTGGGTGGGGAACCCAGATCAGACTGAATCATTCTTTGAAAGGCTCTTTTCTGTTTGTTGAACATCTCCTTGGTAAGAAAGAACTTAAATCAGAAGCTCCCAGGGTATGATTTGTAACTTGTAGTATATAAAGGAATTTAAATGGACTGCTTCGGCACCCAGAGATAGGTACCTGAGTGGTCAGGACCTCAGATCCTGGCTGCCAGCTGCCAGGCTTTGGTTGTAAGATGAGAGAGGAATCACCATGCAAATCTTTGGAAATTATGTCAAAGACTTTGTGTTGAATCCTAACAGCATTGGGAAATCATTTCAAACCCAGTATTTGAAACAGAAGGGCGTATTCAAATTCATACATGAATTTGACTCCTACCTCTGTCCATTACTACTTGTGTGAATTTGGACAACTTATATATCCTATCTGTGCCCTTTGTTCTTCATCTGTACAATGGCCCTCACCTTTTACTGCTGTTATGAGGATTAAATGAGATAATGCTTTAAAGTGCCCCAAACAATGCCTGGGACACAGCAGGCACACAGTGGGTAGTAATGGTATTCAACTCTGCATTCTCCATATTATGACCCAATAGTCATGATACATCAGGAGGGACCAAGGACAAAGACCCAAGGGGAGCTAAAAGGTTGGTGATGGAGAAGAAAAAGTGGGAGAAGAGGAGGAACTGAAGAATTCTCTAGACCTATTCACAATTAGTGGTAAGTGGGAGATACAGATGGAGAGACAGTCTAGGTTTTGAAATTGGACTTCAGAGCCATCTTACCTTTTTAACAGCTCTTTAAAATACTGAGTCATCCACGGGTTGCCCAGGTGGCCCAGTTGGATGGGCGTCCAACTTCGGCTCAGGTCATGATCTCACTGTCTGTGGGTTTGAGCCCTGTATCGGGCTCTGTGCTGACAGCTCAGAGCCTGGATCCTGCTTCATATTCTGTGTCTCCCTCTCTCTCTGCCCTTCCCCCACTCGAGCGCTGTCTCTGTCTCTCTCAAAAATAAATAAACATTAAAAAAAATTTTTTTTAAATACTGAGTCATCCATTAACAGCATCCTTTGCTCTTCAGTGCTGATAATTCTGCAGCTCTGCTTCGAATTGGGCTCTCTTCTTGGAATATCCAGTGCCCAGTTATTTTCTAACCTGCAGGAAGAGTGATTGTAACAAACTCACCACCAGGCCCTTCCAATCCAGCCTCTCCCGTGGCTCCCATGTCATCTCACCCCTCCTGGCCTTGTACTCCATGCTCTCACTTGTACTTCAGCACCACTGAATGACCTGTAGCTTCTGTTTTTTATTTCTACACACTGAGTACATCTTCTAACCTGAACTTTTGCTCCTAAGTGTCATCTTCCCACCCAGCTTGCCCATTCTGGCCCCACTGACCCCCACTGCCACTTCTCTCCACCAAGAAGCCTTCTCTGATGCCTCCTCTCCCCTCATAGCATGCCCCCATGTGTCACATTAGAGTTCCTGGTTCCTCCTTTTGGCTCTGAGCTCTTAGCATCCATTGTGTTCACTGCCTGGCTTAGAGAAGGCTCTCATAATGAGCGAACCCTTTGCTCCACGCAAACCAGTTTACCCTCAGTCCTGGACTTATCATTTTCATGGATGTAAGTTTCCCTTCATTTTCAGAATTGTTTCAGCTCTTGTTCTGTGTATGATGTGCCTCTTGGTTGTCTGTTTATTTCACTATCTGTTAGGCCTTCTTCAAAAACCAAATATTTGGGAGACTTATAAGTCTCTTTATCCTGATAATTTTAATGTTCAATCCATGGAGGTGCTTGATAAATAGTTATCAGTGGTGAAGATGCCAATTTCTGTCTTCATTCTGGTTCCTGCCCTCCAAGCACAAAATCCCACTCATCTTTAAGGTCTTCTTCCATGGATTCCTGCAGTGTTTACTGCTTTTATTTCTCACTGGAGCACTTAATCATTCACTTTTATTTACTTTTATTTAATTGTTCTATGTGTGTACATCTTCTATCTCATACAAATTGTTGTTTGTTTTGTTTTGTTTTGCTTTGTTTTGGTAACAAAATTGGATCTCATCTGTTGTAACACTTCCCTCCCCTACTAGGTAAAATCTTCTTGTTAACCTCATCAGAATGAGGTAAGCAGGAAAAGAAATTTCATAAAAGCATGTGAATGCCTCATGTGTACATGTTTCTGAGAATATGATGTGTAGGTTTGGTTGGTTTGGGAACAGTAAAGAGAAACAGAAACCGTAAAGGATTTTTACAGAACCACATTTAAGGAGTAGTTGCTTAAATAATTTTTGTATTAATTACCTTAATGGAAATACTAAAAACACTTAAGAAAAGTGGAATGAAAAAGGTAAGAAAGAAAAAACATGAGCTTGGCTGGAGAAGGCTGGGACACATGGTGGTCACCGCTGGGCTTTGGCATTAAACCATCTGGGTCCATTCTTGCTCCCTCATTCATGTGGGTCTTCAGCAAGTAATGTAAAAGGAAACTCAGTTCCTTTTCTTGTACAACAGGATGGAGTACCTACCACATAGAATTATTATAACAATTAAATGAGCTAAGGCATGCAGAACATGAATTCAAGGCCTGGGACATATTAGCTACTAAAGATGATGATAAGGATGCAAGCTAAGGATGAGGATGTGAGAAGCTGACGGGTAGGATAACTTTGGTTGGTAATTAAGGAGGCAGGAGGCTTTTCCTGGGGATTGAGAAAGGGCATGAATGAAACTGGAGGCAACGGAGAAAAAAGATGCACAAAAAAGTGAAGAGCTACCCATGAAAGAAGCAAGCACCTGAGGCGGGGGGAGGGGAAGTGAAAAATTAAGGGAAGGCAGATAATGATTGGAAAAGTTAAAGGCAAGGCTTATTAGAAAGGGGTATAAAGACAATAGGAAGATGTAATAAACTAGGGTACGGGAAAATAGCTGACATACCCTGAACCACATTGCCACTCGTTCATAAATATTGAGGGTGCTTTGTCCTTTGTCAAACAACACAGAAACCAGCTGATCCACGGTGAGGTAATCCAGCATGGGCAGCAAGTCACGTTGCTATGGAGACTATGGTTGGAGAGGCAGAGAGATGGAAGAGATCTGAAAGCTTATTTAATAAGTCGCCTGACTCCATCCTCTTACTCCAAATCTGTGTTCAGTGTATATATAATAAATATTTCTAGCCCAGCAGTTCTCTTATGAGCACCCAAAGAAATGCCATGTGGACAACCCCTCAAATTTTTCATATCCCAAACAAAGGGTATTATCATCTCTCCAAAAATCTGTGGTACCACTCCCCTCCTGCCTTGGTTAATGGTGCTAATTGTCCTAAACTCTAGACTATCTCTCCTTTGCTCTCACATTTTGGCATCCAATTAATTGTCTTTATTGTAACATATATTCATCTTTTTCTCTCACACATTTGTCCTGGAAGAGACCTCATTTTACAGAGGCTCAGAATGGTCAAGCGACTTAACCAAAGTCACACAGACAGTGAGTGGGCCAGTCATAGCAATAAGTGGAGCCTATGGGTCAATCAGGTTTTTTTTTAATGCCTGATGTTTGATGTGCATAAAGATACCCGCACAACAAAACTGAGTTAGTAAGCCTCAGGGTCTCCAAGGGCAAGCTCATGCCTCTAGTTTGTACCTCTCAGCAAATGGCTGGCAGATGTAGCATCCATCCTAAACCCTTTTCTAAACTTAGTTTCACATGTCCTGCTGGACATCTTCAACTGAATGTGCCAATGCTTAAAACTCAGTATGCCTGTATGGAAATTTTTCATTTTCCTCCTCCTCACTCAGAAAGGCAGAGGGTAGTGATGAATTAGGATCTTGACTTTAATCTCACCTCTGCCGTTTATGAAGTTAACCCCCTGAAGCCTCAGTCTCCTTAGTTGTAAAATGGGAATGACAATAGTACTAATTTAATGGAACTATTGGGAGAAGAGACGTAATAATCATATTTGACACTTAGCATAGTACCCCTCATGCAGCAATCAGTCAACGATATTGCTAAAATCTCCCAATGAGAGAGCTCGACATTATCTTCAACTCTTCTTTCTTGTTCCCCAAATCCAGGCAGTTGTAGAGTTCTGATCACTCCCCCCATACGGTATCACTTGCATTCAACTACTCCTCTTGATTCGTATTGCCAGAGAAGAGAGAACCTTGGCTGATAATTTATGGATCTACAAGTAATCATACCTTGACTGCCACAGAAATAACTTTCTTCCCCATCCATTTTTCCCCTCCCTTCCTCTAATTAGCGCTCAGATTGCCCCAGTGGAAGTCATACGGATTGCGTTTCACATGAATAGCTCACCATGTAGCACAGTAATGACTCTGCACATGAGTGAATGAGTCAGGTCAACTTTTCTGCAAGTTTTCTTCCATCTCAGCACTGACATCCACATTTAATCTGTTGCCTTATATAACACAATCTGCTTTCAGCTCCAAATAAATGAAAAGGCACATTGCCAGTAAAAACCAGTCAGTGGAACCTGCTTTGCCCAACTCCTCATTGCAAGTCAATTGTTTCCTTATAGTTTATGTACATAGAGGGAAGCTGCTGGTATCTAAGATGTAAGGCATTCAGAAAATTGTTCGGGCAATGGATTCACGGTGTCTAGAATCTCCATGATTCAGTTTTCCACAAATGTTCTGTTAGGGGAAATGCTCACAGATCAGCAACTGTGTACTTTTGTTGGCAGCACAAACATTGCTGATGTGCACAATTCCAAATTGCAAGCAGTTTCCCAGTGGAAACAATGAAAACAGAATCACAGCACTAAACTGTTGGCAGGAAATTTTAGAGATAACTTAATCTCCCCCTTTGTTTTGGACACGATCCTGTTTTCAACTCTTTTGAATAGATAAAAGTCCACTCTATTTTAATAGGTCTTCATCACTAAATGCCTTCAAATATCCCTGTCCTTCAAAGTAGGGAGTAATTCCTTCTGTCTGGAGAAGACAGTATGGTTGCCTCGCCAAGAGCCTTTGCCCGATTTCTCCTGTCTTGTTAAGAACCAGTTTGAGGGGCTTGTCTCTATCTCTTCCCTACTTGTCAGGATTAAATTCTGGTCAGTCTGAGCTTGCCAGTGATTGGTTTGTAAAGGGCCAGTGACCCAGTTCTATGCAATAAAATGCAATGAGATGTCAGTTGGAGTTTCTGGGTAAGGTTTCCTTGCTCCTGGAAGGAAACTTATAGGAAAAGTAGTCCTTATTTCTGGCTGGGCATGATACTTGAGCTGCGGAAGCTCCCTTGCATCCATGAGGGGACCCAGCCAAAGATAAATCCATACAGTGATGATGGGAGAAGAGAGATCTGGGAAGAATCTGTATCTTTGATAATATTACTGAGCCACTGAATCAGTCAGCTTGCAGCTAAACTACCTAGATTTCTTGCTATATGAGATAGTATATTTTCCTATTGTTTACATTGATGACTATAAATTGGTGTTTTTGGTGTCCAGAATTTTGCTGAAGTCTGACATTCAAATCTCCATATTCATATAAAATCGTCCCAGAGTATGGAACAACATTTATATGAAGCATTCAGAAAAAGGAATGGTGAACAGTAGGACCTACTTTGGACTTCACAAGACTGAGTGTGCCAAACTAAAGTCTTTTTTTTTTTTTTGGATAGAATTAGTAGATTACATATCAGAGAAAGTCATGGACATCAAATACTTGATATCAGCAAACAGTAGATAAAATTGCTTATAATATTTTGATCAACAAGTTGGGAAAATATTGGGGGAAGACACAGATGTTGAAGAAAGACAAGATGCTGAAGGAAGACAAGACTGGTCAGCAGGTCATGGCATTTTAAGGGTATGGTGACAGGACACCTGGCTGGCTCAGTAGGAAGAACATGTGACTCTAGATCTCAGGATCATGAGTTTGAGGCCCACGTTGGGTGTAGAGATTCCTAAAAAAAAATAATAAACTTAAAAAAATTAAAGGTACTGTGATAGATAACAAATAGGTGATGATACAGGCAATCAGCATGGAGGAGATTGACAAGCGTCAAGTGTCTAATACAAATGGCAGGGCATACTAAAAGATGGGCAGTGTGTGGGAATCAGGTACAAGTGACAATTGGAAACCTAAGTAGGCAAGAGCCGGCACCACTGAAAAATTGACAGGTTACAGGGTTCCCATTTTTGTGTTGGAGCTTGAGACGGGGTGGAGGGGTATATCTTTGTATGGGGATTTAGGTGGCAAGTAGGTGAAAAGATCGCAAGTTTAACTTTTTTTTTTTTTTTAAACAGGTCTCCACTCATAGGATAATAGGAATTAAAAAGCAGCTTATCAAGGCAGTACTTTAAGAATAGGCCACATGGCAGAAGCCTACTTGTTACACCTTGGGTGAGGGCTAGTACTAGGAGAAAACATGACCCATGCTGAGTTCCAGAGTTTTGGTCTGGAGACCTTCCTAGGAGTGTTCCTACACGTATGGGGAGGCCAAGCCCACATATAGAAGTGAAATAAGTCTATAAGCCTCAGCTATAGAGAGAGTAGAGATACAAGGGGAAGGAAACAGGAAGTTGCTTTCCCCAAACATTGTTGATTAATCAATGGATTCATATTGGCTTTGTGTGAAATCTCGTAACTATTTGTCTGAGAACTTTCTCCATGACCCTGATCTATTCAAATGTTTTTATCATGAACTTGAGTGAAAACAAAGAAGATATGAAAATCAAATTTGTAGACAATACAAAGTTGAGGAAAAGTACTAATATATTGGACTCAATAATCAAAAAGTTGAGTGTAGTAGTTAAACCTGCATCTGGTTTAGTAGCTCCTGATGTGGCTTTTTCAACTTCATAATAAAATACTTATGAAGACAAAAGAAAACTTGAAAAGTCACAATATAGTGTAGTGGGACCATATACAAGGACTGACTCAATGTGGGTACCCAGAGGAATTTCCGTGAGTTGTGAGGCCAAAACAAAGTAAATGAAGGAGGGAAGTGTAAATATCATGTGCTCGTGTGGGGACCCAAGTTGCCTGAAAGGGTTTGTCTTGCTTCTGCTTCTGGCTCTGGATCAGAAGCCCCAGATCAATTCCAACCAGAAACATAGACCATTGCAGGGTTTTGCTCTGTGTGTGTGTGTGTGTGTGTGTGTGTGTGTGTGTGGCAGAGTTTAAATTTTTATCCTCTCCATATGGTGAGCCAGTTTTCTCCACATCATTTACCAGCCAATTTATCTTCTCCCTATTAAGTGTTGATACCTCCTCTTTCATAGATCAAGATCCTGGGATCTGTTTCTGGACTCTATTCTCTCCCATTGTTTTATTATCTGTTCCTGTGCCATTACTAAATTGCATGTTAATTACCTTGGTTTTATAATATATTTTAATATATGGTAGGGGAATTTCCCTTCCCCCCCCACTCTGCTCTTTTTTTCTGGGAAAAATTGAATTTTTTTTTTTCATGTAAATTGAGCAAATACCCTCTAACCCCAAATTTTATTGAGATTTTGGTGGGAATGATATTAAAATCATAGACTGGTTTGGAGAGAATTAGAATCTTTGTAATGGTTAGGTTTCCCCACATGAGCATACCTTCTATTTCCCTTTATCCTTTAACTGTTACAGTACTGTGCTACTCAGTGTGTGGTCCGTGGCCCAGCTGCTTGAGCCTCACCTGTGAGGTTCTGAAATGCCAGCTCTTAGGCCCTGCCCCCAAACTAGAGAATCAGGATCTGCTTTTTAAACAAGATCCCCAGGTGATTTGCATGTACATTAAAGTGTTAAAAATAATACTTTCAGGAACGCCTGGGTGGCTCAGTCAGTTAAGCGACTGATTCTTGGTTTCAGCTCTGGTCATAATCCCACGGTTAGTGAGTTGAAGCCCCACCTTGTGCTCTGTGCTGACAGCATGGAGCCTGCTTGGGATTCTCTCTCTCCCTCTCTCTCTGCCCCTTCCCTGCTCATGCTCTCTCTCTCTCTCTCTCTCAAAATAAACTTCTTAAAAAATGTTTTTAAAATAGTACTTTTGTAGAAAGTACTTTTTAAAGATTTCTCCAAAATTTTGTGCATATTTGTTGGGTTAGTTCCTAGGTTAATACCGTCAGAAAGATAGCAAGACCTTTTGCTGAGTTCTATTAACAATTTTCAGTAGTTTTTCTATCTAATCTCTTTTTGGTTTTCTGTGAATATTTATATCATCTGTAAATAAGGACAACTAAATCTCTTGACTGTCTGACCTTTATATCTTTATTCCTTTTCCTTTCTCTTGATTTATTTTATTGGCCAAGACTTGTAATATCACATGTAAAGTAAGGGTGAGAAAAGGCACCCTAGTTTCATTCTCAACCCTAAAGGAAATGCTTCTAATATTTCTTCAATAAATATTAAATTCACTGCTGAGTTTTACTGGATAGATTTATCAGGTGATGGAACTTTTCTCTATTCCTAGTTTTCTAGACAACCTTTTTCAAAATTTCACAATTGATTTAAATATTGTTTTCTGCATGTATAAGAGAAAAGCATGTGATTTTTGTCCTTTGGTCCATTAACATGAGTCACATTGCTATTTCTGTCTTAGAACCATCCTTACATTCCTGGAATAAATCATACACTGTTATAATTCACCCTTCAACACTCTCTGTTTTATTAGGTCATGTAGAATAAAGCATGTAGCTTTTCATATTAATTAAATTATAGGAGTAAAAGTGCAACGGAACTGAATTTTGCTGAAAAAGTATGTTCTCATTCTCTGCCTCTTTAATCAAAAGAACATGGGCCAAGACAGACACATAAAACTTCTCATGGAGATAAATTGCTCTTGTTTGTGAAGTCAGTAAACATTTGGAATAAAAGAATGAATACAATTGTTGCTTTTTTTTTCCTCCATGGTTTGGTTTCATAACCTGGATAAACTTTGCATTTAATCTATGGTTGAATGTCCTCACCCATCTGTTGCATGCGGCTAATTCCACCATGTGACAGAGTGGTTACCTTGTGGTCAAGTTCCTCCTTCACTCTTTGTATCAAAAGATGATGCCCATAACTTCAATGACCAACACTGTGTAGGTACACAAAAGTCCCAGCCACAGCCATTTTATATACTGCTCCTGCAAGATCTTTGTAGCTAAAATTTCTGATTAATAAAGCCCAGTGTGCTTTATAGTTACATATGGAGTGGACTGAGGTCCCCTGATGTGTAACACACCAAGGCCAGGATTGTCTGTGTTCTTGGCGCAAAGCATCTGAGCAAGGTGCTTGCAAGTCAGCATCCATCGGTTCTTCTCTGTTGATTGACTGTGACAGTGCTTCTCCTCTATCCCCAGTTTATGAGTATCTGCTTGGGGCAGGGATTCTTTCAAGAATCCGCTAGAAACTCTTTCCAGAAAAAAATGAAAAAAAGAAAAGAGGCAGATTACTTCCAGAAGTTCACAGCCATGATTTCAAAGCCATGGTTTGAGTAGGAGTCTGTGGTCTATAGGTGAAAACTCTTGAGATAGAGCCAGAATAGGGGAGGAAAAAAAAAAAAAAAAAAAGGCCAGAAACATCACAGTGTGGTTGACTTGACTTTCAAAAGAGTCACTCAAGGGAAACGCTCATTTTCTTGACAGTTCCAGTTTTGTAGGCAAGCAGTTCACGTGACAGCTAAACTGAGTAGCAGCTTGCCAGGGATTTTGTGTTTGTGGTGTGGTGGAGTCTAAGGAGTGCAGAGGTGTGCAAGATCTTATCGGGCCTTTAAGCCCTTTGAGAAATTGTGCTAACAGCCAAAACCACGCATAACCTTTTGCAGATTTACTTTTGTACAAAGCTTCTAGGGTATAGTCATCACGAAGTACTCCTGGAAGGCTCGGCAAGGGCAGTGGATGACACTCAGAGCCTTCCCAGAACTGGGTATTGATTCTGACACCAGTTTCCTGGCCATTTGTTACATCCTGGGTTATGGACACATTCATGCATCTGCTCATTCATATGGTCGTTCATTTACAAATATTCAGTTGATACCACCATAAACCCAACCAGGCCCATTCCTGGTGAATTTTCATCTTCTCCTTTGCCAGGAAATGTACAATGAAAAAAGATATCCTTTGGGGTGAAGATTAAAGAAAAAGGAGTATTATTTTCATTTCACTGCCACAGCGTGAGTCTTCATGCAGAGGAGGAAACATGTTCTGGAGCAGAGCAGAGCAAGGGAGAAAAGTAAGATGAAAGGTCTGGCAATTAATTTTTATGTCTGACGTGCGTTGTGGTGGGAAGAATAAAATGACAAGGACATAGTGATTTTATACCTGATCCTAAGCTTAGATTTTAGATATTGAAGGCTTGTATACATTTTAAAATGAAACCAAAAAATATACAAGCAGAAAAGGGCACATCTTTCATTTGGGGAAACATAATAGAAGTGCCAAGACATATGCCCTCAATTCAATTTTAATAAAGCAAATTATACTTGAATCAAATCCATTTGTTGCTTCAAAGATCTGAAATAATTAAAGCCATTGAATGGGATATCCTACTATTTATAACGTAATGATTTATACTTTAAATTAACTTTAGAACGTGTGGTTATTTTATTTGGGCTCTGAAGAGTTTGCCTACCTTGGATGCAGAACAAAGCACTGCGAGAACCCACAGTTGCTTGACATATGATTACATAATAGAAAATCCCAGCAAGGTACGAATCTGATCCTGACTTTGATTTAGTCTTGTTTTGTTTGTCTTTAAATTAAAACCACATACAATTCTTAAATTAAGACTAACTTTTTTTTTTTTTTTTCCATTTTGGAAAGCTATTAGGAAGAGCTTTTTCAGAACCAAAATATGAAGGAATCTAAGAAAGGACTGACCTTTTTCTCCTTCTCTAGAACCTTTAAAAATGTAAAAGTGAGATGTTATAGTCTCAATTAAGCTAATTGTTAACAGTTGCTAAACTGTGATACTGTTTATGTTGAATTTCTGCAAACATGGGAAGTCCTGACAAGAAGAGGTTTTATGTAAGAAAAAAAAGTATATATTGGAAATGGGGTATAGATTAGAACAATGCTATGTATCATTCTCCTTGACCTGCTCTGTCTGAAACTGTAGGCACCAGCTATATGTGGCTATTGAGTGCTTGAAATGTAGTGTTGAGAAGGAAAAATCTTCTCCACCCGCTTAGGTTCAGTGACTGGGGACCTGCAGAATAAATTAACTAAAGACAAGTTAGCAGGATAAAAAGCAACCGAATTTGCATTATGGTTTATGTGCACAAGAGTTCCCATAAAGGAAGTGAAATTCAAAGAAGGGGTTAGACTTGGGAGCTCATATACCATTTTAACAAAGGAAAGGGGGTTTGGACTTGAGGGACCATAAGTCACGGAGAAATGGCTAGGAAATATACGGGGGAACTAATGGAAGATAAGGATTATCTTTGTAAGGCCTGTTGTTGTGAATTCATCTCTGTATCTCCAGTGATAACAGTGGCTCTTCCCTTCCTGGCACAGGGAGGTGCCCATCTTTACAAAAGGAAATGTATACCCTTGCTTTTAGGCAGATAAAGGAGAACAGAAAACTCTTCCTGCATCTGTTGATTCCCAAGAGCCTTTCGTTCAAATAATCGTTATACCAAAGTGGCATATTTGGGGATAGCATATCCTGATTCCCTTCAGTAGCAAATCTGAATCCAGATGTACCATAAATGTAAAATACTACCAGAGACTTAGCCCGAAGAAAAAGAGAATGTAAGATATCTCATTAATAATTTTTATATCAATGACCTGCTAAAATGATAGTATTTTTTATATACTTGGCTAAATGAAATGTATCATTAAATTAATAATTTAATTTCATCTGTTTCTATTTTTTTTGTAATGTGGTTACTACTACAACATTTAAAATGACATGGGTTTTGCATCATGTTACTATGAGACAGTGCTGCCCTGGACGTCAAGTTTAGGGTGTACTTGGATTTTAAGAGAGTGGCCTTTATTGCCAGACAGACAGCAGATGTTAACTTATTTACTAGAATGACAACAATTTATACTCACTTAAACAATGGGAAGACCTCCTAGGATGTTTAGAACAGCGGAGAGCATTTTTGTTGTGTTTGTTGTTTTAAACTTTCAATGATATATAGGTAGTCTATTTGGGGTGACACTTCCCATGTCCACTTCAAAGACAGCCGTCCATTCTTTAGAACATCAGACAAGGACAGTAAATCCTGAGTTGAATGGTAGGGATGAAACCAAGTTAAACAGGAGGAGAATCTGATGAAATAAAAGTTGATTTAAGGGCTATTCCCGAGTGGCCAACTTTCATACAAGGAATGTGACCATTTATACAAACATAACACAGCAAACATGATGTCCCAGATCACATCAACCTGAGACAGAGTGAGGGCACAAGATAATGGTAACGAAAAGAAAACTATTATTTTGCACAGGCCCCCATTGTCACCAATTCCTGGAATTTGGGGGAGTCTTTCTCAATGGCTCAAGATGGCCATGGAGATGGCTGTGAATGAAACCCAAGGAGACTTTTTGTCCCACATTTTCTCTTGGCTCCTTGATTCTGAAATGGCTCCCAATCATTTCCAGGGATTTTGGGGACCAGAGACCAATGACCTGTCACCTCCAGTTCTGCACCTGCTCATAGGACATTGGTGGAGCTGATGTCACCTGCCATAGCTCTGCCCTCAGCAAACCTTAACAGCTTCTGTGTTCCCCGGGGCCCGCAATCTTGAGCCTACCACAGCTCACCCCTCTGCACAAGAAACTAAAACCTTCCTAGTTTCTTTCCTTCCCTCTTTCCTGTGGGGAACACTGACCTTGCTTGGGCTTAACTAGCTTGAGCCTGGGCAACAAGCCTGATCCTACCATGAGTCTTTGTCCATCTTATGCTTATGTTTTGACAATGTTGAGTTTTACCTGGAGGTTAAGAAAGACCCTCACCCTTTTGTGTCAGGAAATGGTTTTCACAAGAAACACCCCTCCCCATGTGACTTGCATGAGACTTCTGAAGCTCCCCCTTGCTTCCCTATCACAAGGCCAGACATAGAGCCCCCAAATTCTTACTCTTTGCCTCAGAAATGATTAGTTGAGCTTGTTCCCACTGATCAATCAGGACAAAGTGTTTGTCAACCAAACTTTGGTTAAGCTTCCCTCCCAGTCCCAGGTCCCTGAATCGTGGCCCATCCTGCAGCCCTTCCTTGAGGGCCCCTCCTTAAACTAGGCTGGCCTCAGGGTGGGACATTCTCTGACCCGCTAGCCCTCCCTTACCCTTCACTTCCCCACACCCAGCTCTTGTTTACCCTTCTCCCAGTAAGAGAGAAACACTTTTGGACTAACTCTTGAGACACTTGCAGATCTTATGGTCAGAGCTTTCTCCCTATTGCAATGGTCCCTGCCTGCCCCTTTGCAATAATACTTTTGAATGAATCCTTTTGAGGTTTGGGAAGCCTCTCCTTCCCAAACCCGAATTTGTTTTTTGTTTGCCAGCTTTTACAGGTGGAGGAAGGATATACCTCAGAGGAGGCCCAGCCCTGACGCTGACTCCCTTCAGAAACCAGTGGTTACTTGCCTTTGTTTACCTCCTATTAAGTTGGATCAATGTATTGTGATTAAAAAACAAGGATTTTGCTACATTTGCATACATTAAAAGGACTTCATAGATGTAACTCATCAGCAGCATGTGTCTGTAGCTAAGAACGGTGCAGTCAGGAAATCCTGGGCTCTGGGAAACTTGCCTGTCACCTGCCACAGCTGTGCAGCATGGTGACATCATCACCTTCCCAAGCCTTATTTTCACCCCAATACCAGATGTAACCAAATGGTAGTCCCTGGGTGAGATTTAGCCTCAGATTTCCTTTATCTGCTCTGTGTAGCATTGGAAATATCTCTTTTAATTAGTTACCACCATTTTTTGAAAATCAGGAGACTCATATAAATCTTCTAGCTTCTCTTGAAAAATAGGAGCTGGAAACGTTTGCACCTGTCCAAAAGGCAACAAGTCTTCTTAACCCACCTGCTTATTCACTCATTTACATTGCCAACCTGGTCTGTGGCCTTGAATTTTTAACCCTCGTCATGGCATGGAGCAAACGGTACTACTCTCATTTAGTTGTTTGGAGGTCAAAATAAGATAGAACATAACGTGTCTCCCAGTAAGGCCTCGGTAACTGGTGCCTCTCCATCTTTACTTGCTGGTATTTAGGCTTGTGGGCTTACACTGACTTTTCAGCATTTAAACAGATTTTCTGCTTTGAATACATGGCTAATGGTTACAAATAACCACAAAAGAGGTTAGAAGCGCATCTGAGAGGAAGCAAATCCTTAGGAGAAAAGAAGCTGACTTCAGAATCTTGAAAATTTGTTAGAAACTTTTTTTTTTTTAAGATTTAAATCTTGGACTGTAGTTATATCTTCCAAATGAATCATTGAATCCATGAGATTGTTCATTGGTAGAATAGATGTTTTCCCTACACTGTGCCAAATATCTGATTTGATTGATTTTACAATTAAATTGAGGGAGGTAGCTGATTATTTTTGCAAACTCATTCCTTGTCCTTTATTGATTTGGCTTAAATTTTAGCCATCGAACATTACAGTAAAGCGACTAATCCACCTTGAACTGACAAAGCCAAAGACAGTCACCAGTTGAAAGGACCATGCATAATAAGATGCGTCACAGCTCTCACTCTCACGGAGTTTTGAGTCCAACTTTTCCTTGAAAATTTGCGTCTGTTCACTGGAATATGAAGGCTAACATCTCTATCTTGACTTTAGCTCTGGGCCATCAAAGCTGCCTCAATTGATGCTGTTCATCTAGAGGGCTGAAAAGTTTTCACAAGAACTCACTTGCAGGTTCCATTTCCTTCCCTGGAGATTTCTTTGCAGATCCAAACCTTGAAGAGGCTTCTCTCTCCTACCCGGCTCGCTTGTGCTTCCTACTAAGCCTACTGTGACCAACTGCGTATTTCAAAATTCTCAAGTGGTTCTTCCTCCCCCTAATGCTTGCTGAACACTGACACCAGTGTCAGTTTCAAGAATGATGCACTTAGTTAAACAGCCGTCAGAAGAACACCCCCCTGCCCACCATTCAGAGTCTACAGACACCTCACACCAGGCCTTCAAGGCCCCATTTCTTGGCCCGAAGTGCAGGGTGGGATTTGGCAGAGGCCTGCCCACCTGGCCTCCCTGACTTGCAGCTTCTTCCAGCCTCGGGTTTCTCTTTCACAATACATATGATATTCTCTTCTAGATGCTTCTCCTGGCCAGGCTTCTCTTCTTTGCTTTTGGAAAATGATGCCACTTCTTTCTCCCAGGGGAGGTCTTTAAATGCGTCCGGCATTTTCACAGATTTGCTTTCCTTCTTTTCTTAAACTTTGGTTATGGAGCAAAATGTTGCAAATTTAGGTGTTTCATTAGCTCTGGCTAAGCTGCCTCTCTGCTTGCTTTGTAAACTCTTTCCAGGACCCAATGAAAGTTTAGGCACTAACTTTGGTTTTTTGAAGTGAACTGGCACCCTCTATAGGCCAGTCTTTTCATAAGCATGAGAAACCACATCTGACAATGGAGTGTTCTGTTTCTACTGCCGGTGCCTAAAGCAAAAAAAAAAAAAAAAAAAAATTGCCTTTGTCAAAATTATCCGTGAAAATCCCTGAGATTATCAGCCGGCATAAAGGCCAAGAAAACCTGGTTATTTTGTCTCTCTTTCAGTCTGGTGGCTGCTTCCCTTTACCTGAAGCAGCGACACTTCAATCGGGGAAGAAAGATGAGGTTAAATAGATAGTCTCTTTCTCCACCCCTCTTTTTGTCTGTCCTGCCCCCAATTTATTTTGAGAAGCTCATGGTCTCCAAGTCCCATTACAGTATATTCACTCGGCAATATTTTTACTGTCTACTGGGTGCTCACCACCCTTAAAGGCTCTAGCACAGAGAGATCCCTGCTTTCATGAAGCTTACATTCCAATAACGAGATGAGTAAGATTGACTTTGAAAAGAGATGCTTCTTTCAGAGAGTGATGAGGACTCTGACCTTGCTGTTTGCTTGCCTTGGCTGTGTTTCACTCCTGTGGTGGCTCTCGTCACCCTTTTCTCTTTTGCTAACACCGATGGCCGCATCAAGCCTTTTCTCTGCTGCCTCCCTAGCTGTGGGAGCATCTTTCACACCCAGGTTTGAGATGGGCAAGGCTTCCTCAGTGGCTGCCTGAAAGGGCAGTAATAACCACTGGGAAATATGGGGAAGTATTAATAGCCCACTGGAAGATTTTGACCACCAGTGAGAGGCAAAAAATCAGAAATCGCTGCTACGTAAATTCCTCTCTTACCCTGCTCGCCTTCTAATGCCTTGCCTACATTGCCTTCACCTGGTAGCTTGTTAGAAATGCAGCAGACCTATGGAATCGAGTCTGTATTTTAACAAGATCCCTGGGAGATTCATATGCACACCAACATTTGAAAAGTGTTGCCGGAAGACATAGCTGTCCCATAAACAAAACAATACCAGCATATAGACACATTCTCCCAAACGACCGAAAACCAAGGATAAAGCGAAATCTCCAAGGCAGCCAGAGAAAGGAGACATTTTACAGGGGATCAAAGAGAAGAATTACAACAGTCGTCTTGTCAGAAGCTATACAAGCCAGAACACAGCACAGCGACATCTTTAATGTGCCGAGAGAACGAAACTGTCAAAAATATCTTTCAAAAATGAAAGATGAAGGCTTTTTTCCAACAAACAAAAAACCAAGAGAATGAGTTATAAGCAGTCCTATGCTCCTAAGAAATCTTAAAGGAGGTTCTTCAGATAGAAGTGATATTATATCAGCCAGGAACTTGGATCTACACAGAGAAATAGTGCTAGAAATGAAGTGAATATGAAAATTTAAGTTCTATTTTCTCAAAAATTGTAGCAGTTTACTGAAGAAAAATTAGTATCACCATACAATTGTATACAGCACATGTAAAGTAATATGAAGCATGATGGTAGCACAGAAGGTGGGAGGCATGAATCCAGAGTATGTTGTTATAGGACATAATATTATTTGAAGTTAGTGCAGTTAATTAAAGATCAACCAAATTGACCTAAATGACTTTGTAAAACACTTTCAAAAGAGAATACCTTTCAGCCATAACAGAAATAAACCAGATATTAATAACAGAAAGATCCTTTACAAATATTTGGAAATTAAACAACACGCTCCTTAAAAAAAAAAAAAAAAGCTTTTTAAATTAAAAAAAAATTTTTTTAACGTTTATTTATTTTTGAGACAGAGAGAGACAGAGCACGAACGGGGGAGGGTCAGAGAGAGAGGGAGACACAGAATCTGAAACAGGCTCCAGGCTCTGAGCAGTCAGCACAGAGCCCAAAGCGGGGCTCGAACTCACATACTGCGAGATTGTGACCTGAGCCGAAGTCGGACGCTTAACCGACTGAGCCACCCAGGCGCGCCCAAAGCTTTTTAAATTTAAAAAAATCGCGTGTTTCTCTATTTTTTGAATTTTAATTTCAGTGTAATTAACATAGTGTTATATTAGTGCCAGGTTAAACAACACACTTCTAAATAACTGCAATAATAAGCCTGAAAAAGGAAGTGATAAGGGAAATTACAAAATATTTTGAGTTAAATGAAAATGAAAAATGTTAGTGACATACAGTTAGTGGTATAGGGGAATGATTAAATTGTACATCCCACCCATTTTCTGGCCACACGCGCACACACATACACACACACACACACACACCGCCACCACCACCACCCCACCCCTCGGTTGGTTTCTAGGTCACTGCCTAGATGCTTCTTTGTGGTAGAGAATCTAAGAAATAGGGTAAAGTAAAAACAAAAAACAAAAAACAAGCAACAACAACAAAACCCTAAAAAAAAAATCCAAAAACACTTGGTTGATAGCCACGATAGTGAACTGAGGCACAAATGAAGGAAAGTGTCAAGTAGAGTTCTGTTTTTTTTTTTTTTTTTAATTTTTTTTTTCAACGTTTTTAATTTATTTTTGGGACAGAGAGAGACAGAGCATGAACGGGGGAGGGGCAGAGAGAGAGGGAGACACAGAATCGGAAACAGGCTCCAGGCTCTGAGCCATCAGCCCGGAGCCTGACGCGGGGCTCGAACTCACGGACCGCGAGATCGTGACCTGGCTGAAGTCGGACGCTTAACCGACTGCGCCACCCAGGCGCCCCGAGTTCTGTTTTTTTTAATTTATCTTACTTATTTATTTTATTTTTTTTATCAAGTAGAGTTTTCTGAAATAGAGACAATGGAGAACATGAATCTGGGGGAAGTCTCTGTAGAGCACATAAGAGAATTTGGTGATTAAAAAGGTCTCTGAAGTGTATTTCAAAGAGTTTTGATGTATGTTAAAAGTATACCCTAACTTCAATGTTTTATCAAAAGACTAAGCAAAGATTTAAATTTCGTTTGACTTTATTTTTCTGAAACCGGCTGTTTCATTGAATGTGACTCTGAGACAGGACCTCACGAGGCCCGGTACGGCCAGAAATAGGCCACCCTCCTCTCCTTCATCCATTTTACCAAGCAGCACTCTTCCTTCTTTTACATTCTCCTCAGGTCTACAGATCGTTCTTTTGTCCTTTTGTAATTTATGTTCTTCCTGAATGCCTCTCTGGATATTCATTTGTTTCCTTTCCTTTACAAGGAAAAGCCTTTATAAGGAAGAGGCCTCATGTACTCCCCTGCCCAGGGAGGATTAAATCCCTCAAGCCCTCTAGGAAGGGCCCTTGACATCTCACATTTAGTTTGAGAGTATACAACCTTTCATTTTCATCAGGCATCCGAGTCCCAAACGACTTCCCTTCCCTGACCCCAGAAAATGATGAGCATATGACCCAAATGAACCCGGGGAATTTGAATCCAGAACACAAAGACACACAGTTGGAAGGTGCCCGGGGCTGAGTCATTTTGCTGGCAGCCTCCACAATGTCCCTATTCCAGGAATTCCTGGTACTGCGATCCTTGGGGCTGTCCCGGTTTGTTTCTTTCTGAGACTGGTTTTCTTTTTCAAGTCTGCATTTTCCTGTATTACTCCAATCAGTTCTTTATTGCTCGAGTTAGCCAGCATCTGTTTCTGCTGTTTGCAAGCAAAGGATCATAATGTTATGTTGTCAAATGACAACATAAAAATGGTACTGGGTGCTGTGCCAGATTCTCTTGAAGTGATCCTGCTTGTGTTGATGCAGGCTGTGTAATGACTCAGTGCGTCCACATATTCTGTTTTCTCCACGTATTCTGCTATGACACCTCTGATCTTAAGTGGACGATGTATTGGGACATCACTTATTCCTCACTTGGCGCAAACACATCATTTATGTTTTGAGTGCACATTTGTTCTTCATTGATTAGTCTATTGACACCATACGAAACCATTTGGATCATAAAAGTAAATGGCATCCCTCAGTTATAAAGCGGCCATTCAAATGATCCAGAATATGTTTGTATTCATTTTTTGACATTATCATTGCAAGGAAAGCACATCACTGAAAACACTTTAAAAAGGCTGTTGTGGTAGACCTGTACTTTATGTTGTATTTCAGACTTCATTTTTCTCCCTTCATTCTCAGTGGGGATCATGTTCACCCTTGACAGATGTCTGGTTGAGTTTCCTAAGCTTAAAAAGTTAACACGCTCAGACACGAACAGAGAATTCACAAAAAAAGGAAGCACAAGTGGTCAAGAAGCCTAGGAAAATGTGTTTCATTTCAGTAAGATAAAGATGTTTAACACATCAGTCATGATGGCCTAGGTAATGCTCGTCAACCCCAAATCACAGTGGCTTAAAACAGCAGAGGTTTATTTTTTGCTCATATTTTTCATGGTTTAGCTGGAGGCTTTGTTCCATGCAATTGATTACATTGGCCTGTCCATATTAATCAGTTATTCGAAGGAGGCCAGTTTCTGGGATGTTACTGCTGGTAACCAATAGCCCAATCGAAAGAGGGCTCTGTAGGGTCTTGCGCTGGCAATGAAATACTCGGTCCAGAATGATATATATCATGTCTAGTCACAGCTCAGTGACCAGAACAGGTCACCTAACCTCAAAGGCCACGCAATTCAATCCTACTATGTGATCAGGGGGTGGGAAGTCAGAAATATTTGGTGTGCAGCATTAACAACTACAACAGGTAGCCAAAACAGTAATGAACCATTATTTGTCGGCTGTCAGCTTGGTAACTTTATAAAAATAAATAAAACCTGGTCTCAGCAAGTGTGTGGTAGCCGGTGCTCTCATACATCAGGAATGAAAGTTTGTGTACCATTTCTGAGGGAAATTTGATGGTACACACACACACACACACACACACACACACACACACAGTGTACATATACATTACCTACAATTCCCACTAGGAATTTGACCTAGAGATATTCACAATTGTGGAAAAGACAGATTTACAAAAACCTTCATTACAGCTTTGTGTGTAACAGCGGACAAATGGGAACAACCCATAAATGCAACAGCACTGTCGTGGCTGAAGAGCTTAGTTATAGCTGTACCGTACGTTACGCTTACCAAGCATCTGTAACTAAGCAGTATCTCTATTTTCTAAGGTGAAATGACAGAGCAGCCTATACACATTCAGTGTAACTTCTCACTGCTCTCTGCAAGTGGGAAAAAGTACCTCGGAGTTCTTCCTGTCTACCCTCCAGTGATCACAGCCCCTTCAGCAGAGCCTGTATGTGTGCTATTAGGACTCCAATTAGGGCTGGCCTTCCACGGGGAACTCAGTCTATTTTATAGCTTAGCTGTTCCCCATCCACAGAAGCTATGCTCCATTTCCCTTGAGGCTTATTTCTGCTCAGGACCAGGGAAGAGGTGGAAGTACAAACTCCATTCCCAGAGTCCCTTTAGGTGAGTTTTCCTTCCCTCCTGCTCTCTAGGGATTAGCAGAACACTCTGATCCTCTCACTTTGGTTCTCCCTCCCTCTCTTCTTCCTTTCTTCCTTCTTTCCTCTCCCTTCCTTCCCTATTTCCTTAAAAGAAACGCTGAATACTTTTAAGTTTCAGGCACCGTACCCTGTGCTAGGAATACCACAATAAATAAGATACTCTCTCTACCCCCATGGAGCATTTTATCCATTAGGGAAAAGAAGAAAAAGAGGCAGCTGCAATATGTCCCTGTGCTAGGCACCTGTGAGATCGCCCAGATAATCCCTGCCTCCTGCTAAATGCCCTTGTATAATCCCCTCTCCTGAGTGTTGCCTGGATTCAGTGATTTGCTTCTAACAAACAGAAAATATGGCAGAGCAGTGGGCTGTCACTGCGGAGATTAGGTGATAAACAGACTGGCTTCTGTCTCCCTCCATCCTCTCTCCCTCTCCCCCTGCTTTAGGGGAAGCCGCTGCACCTGCTTCAGCACCGTGCTACACAGCCAGTGCCATTTGTCAGAAATAGAAGGCAATCGTAAAAACAATCACAAGGAAAACAAAACAATTATGTTCATCCTAACAAGACTAGAGAGATTGCCCACCCAAAGCTCTGAGGCTAAGACTCCCTGCTCCTCTCTGCGGCACTCCTGAGAGGTGGTGAAACTTTACTGGTACCAAACTGGAATTTTCTCTTTGATGTCATCAGGATTAAAGAGAACTGAAAAAGGAATCACGTGATTCCATTTTAGTTACTGCTGCATCCATGCACTACTAACATTCACCTCTTGCTTGTCAGCTAAGACCCTTACCCACAAATACAGCTCAGTGCTCCTCAGCCAAGGAAAGCTGTGCACTTTTTTGTTTCGGCTTTTAATGTTTATTTATTTTGAGAAAGAGAGAGAGAGAGCAGGAAAGGGGCAGAGAGAGAGGGAGACACAGAATCTGAAGCAGGCTCCAGGCTCTGAGCTGTTAGCACAGAGCCCCAATCGGGCTCGAACTCACAAACACCGAGATCATGACCTGAGCTGAAGTCCCACACTTAACTGACTGAACCACCCAGGCGCCCTGGAAAGCTGTGTTTTTAAGCCAGACCCAAGGCAGTTATTCTGTACCTGGGTGCGTGGAGCAGTGGTGTCCCACGAGTTTTTATGGGGTGTTACCAGATTTTGATCAATATATAAAATAGATTTCCCCCCTCCAACTGAGGATATGTATTTTTATGTATGTATGAAGGCTCAGCAAAGTGAGTTGGGTATCCCCCTCTCCCTACTTAAAAAAATCAGCTTTAAAACAAAAAAAGAAACCTCACCTTTCTGTGGGAACTGTGAATTGGAACACTAGTCAGTACTATAACCCCCCAAAGGCTACATAGCAATAAAGGGTGACCCAGCAAATAGTAAAATAACTCAGGATAAGCCTTTTCAGTTTTCCAAAGCTTGCTTTAAAAGAACAAAAACAAAAACATTCACCTCTTAATTCCTTTGAGCACACTGTCCAAACTTCTAGAATTCAAAGATATACCTAATCCTTCCACTTTAGGGCTGAGACCCTCCACTAAGAATCAAGTCAAATTTCAACATTCTTGCAATAGGGGTTGTGTGCTTGTGGGAATGAATCCTTCTTATTCATTTGTTCTGTCAGAGCAATAAAACATGACTAGTGATTTGTGGGGATAAAATTCTCTCTGAAATGCTTCCTAACAAGCAACTGCATTTTTTCTCTCTAAGATCTATGACAAAAAACACTTTGAACCTGTAAATGATTCGTTACAAGTGACAACAGAAAATAACATGTCCTAATGGAATAGTGTTTTTCCCTTCTCAGAATTTTGGAATATGCCTGATGTATTTTTAGACAAGTGAGATCAAACAGCATGGTCATGCCCTGGAAATGCAGGGGTGGGGGAAGAGGAGGTGCAGGGCAACAGTTGGGGGTGCAGTTTCGTGCATAATAACAAAAGAAGGGGGCACAGGGTTAGAGAATTGTGATTTCTCCTCCAGTGCAGAACTGGGCCACGCTTGGGTGCCTGCAGTGAGCTTGGCAGATAGTCACTTGCTTCCTCGAGCTGTTGTCGCACAGGACTTTCTGTCTACATTACCGTCGTAGTGAATGGCCTATTTTGCACACTAAATGCCACAGTAGTTCCACACATCCAAATGAGAGGAAATATGCTGACCTAAAATATGAAAATCTATTGAGAGAGCACGCTTGATTATTTTCTTGCTGAAGTTCTGATAGCGACACTTGCCTAGCAATCCCGAAATGATTTTAAATGAGTATCTAACTTGGATTGAAATGTGTGAGTTCCAGACAGGAAAAAAATAAGTCATGAGAAGAGGCTGGAGAGGAGGGATTAGGGTAACGCTTTCTCTCTTAAGAAAGATTTGTGACTCCCTCATCCCTATTTTCTGCCCTCTAAGAAGGAGCTTTACAGAAGCAAAAGGAGTTCTATTTGCTGGAAAGTACAAATCAATAACAATTACATTTAATTGGGACATTAATAACTGAGGAAACAAGACAGATTGCCATACTCTAGCCGGTCAGCCTCAGGGCATGCAGGACCTCAGTGTCTGGCTGGTGGGGAGCAAGTGAGGGCTCATCCAGGCTCAGGAACACCATTTGGCTGTGGCTCTGACCCCCCAGCAGATGCTGGCTGGTGGTCCAAGTTAATGTTCAAAGGGGAGGAATATAAAAATGTAATTGCATCCAATGCTGATACCCAAGGGGGTCTAGTTGACCGGTGGAGAATTTCAGCAAAGGGCTCCACACACAGGGGATGCTTCAAGTTAGCAGGGAATTAATATCATACTTGCAAATGCTTTTAGAGTAAAACACCCGCTTGCACCTTGGGAATCAGTGGCGAGTCTCCAGACCCTCAGGAAGAGGAACAGCGAGGCTTGGCAGTGCTCTAGCGGAGTAGAGCTGGGGTCTCCTTCTTAGAGAAATCAAGGCAAATTCAACTCCCACAGTGAGATTTAGGGAAATGTTGTAACTCCGTGGGTGGACCCATCAAATGCATCACAGACGTTGGGTCTACAGAAAAACAATGATTTCCAGAACCCATCCACCTGCAAAAATGAGGCTGAGTTAGAATGTAGGAACTGATTAGTGTGACATAACAAAGGTACTTTGCCATCGCAAGTACTCATGGAAAGTGTGCTGAGGGGATAGCCCTGTACTGTATTTTATGGAAAGAAAGTATAAAAGAATTTCTAGAATCCCAAAAGGCCAATAAACAAATGAAAGATGCTCAACCTTATTGGCAATCAGGGAAACAAGTTAAAACCACTATTAGGAGCATTTCAAACCCATCAGGTACATGAGAGCATCACTGCGGCGTTGCAAGAAAATGAGAATTACCTAAACATTCATCAGTAGGTTGGGTATTTGACTCAGCAATAAATATTTATGGTAACTGAAACTTTGTATTCTATTTTGCAATACAATGCTATAAAAATGCTATAAAGCGGTGAACATGAATGAACATGAACTACTGGAGAAAATTGAAAGCACACTCGTGAAACAAGTCATGTATTTCTAGAGCAACACAAGCTTAAGTTATAGAGTGTATCTAAATACTTAAGTTAATTCAGAAAAGCACTGTATTCTTACTTCTAACGTAACACTTGCCAGATTCTATTGCACACTTTCATTTAGGCACCCAGTCACCCAATATGACAGCCAGGATTTTATTAAAGTATAATTGACAAAAAGCATTATATTCGTTCGGCTGTACAGCATAATGACTTGATATTTGTATACATTGTGAAATGATCACAGCACTATTTACCATCTATTATGGTAATGGTTATTATGGTATGGTATTATGGTCTATTATTTACCATCCATCACCACGGGGAGTTACATAAAAATATTTTTCTTCTGATGAGAACTTTCAATATCTACTTTCTTAGCAACTTTCTTTTGTTTTATGTCAAGTTTTCATTTAAATTCCAGTTAGTTAACATATAGTGTAATATTGGTTTCAGGAGTGTGAATTTAGTGATTCATCACTTGCATATAACACCCAGTGCCCCTCATGGCAAGTGCCCTCCTTAATGCCTATTACTCTCTTAGCAACTTTCCAATATGCAGTCCAATATTATTGACTATAGTCGCCATGCAGTACATAATATCCCCATGACTTATTTATTTTATAATAGTATATTTGTACCTCTTGATCCCTTTCACCTATTTAGTCATCCCCCTCCCCTGTAGCAGCCACCAATCTGTTCTCTTTATCTGTGAACAGCCACCAATCTGTTCTCTGTATTTTGTTGTTTTGTTTCTTTGTTTTGTTTTTCAGATTCCCCATATAATTGAAGTCATATGGTATTTGCCTTTCTCTGACTTAGTTCACTTAGCACACCATGCTGTTGCAAGGTCCATCCATCTATGGTGTTGCAAATGGCAAGATATTTGCAAGCGACTTATCCAATAAGGGGTTAATATCCAAAATACATAAAGAACTGAAACAACTCGATAACAAAACAAAAAAAAAACCAATCTGTTTAAAAAATGGGCAGAGGCTCTGAGTAGACATTTTTCCAAAGAAGACATCCAGATGGCTAACGGGCACATGAAAAGATGCTCAACATCACTCATCATCAGGGAAATGCAAATTAAAACCCCCGTGAGATATCACCTCACACCTGTCAGAATGGCTATTATCAAAAGCACAAGAAGTAAGGAGTGTTAGCAAGGATGTGGAGAAATGCAGTGTTTGGTGGGAATGTAAATTGGTGCAGCCACTATGGAAAATAGAATGGAGGTTCCTCAAAAAGTTAAAAATAGGGGCACCTGGGTGGCCCAGTCAGTTGGCTTCAGCTCAGGTCATGATCCCAGGGTCATGGAGCCTGCTTACGATTTTCTCTCTCTCCCTCTGCCCCTCCCCTGTTCGTGTGCGTGTGTGTGCACGCGCCAAGTGCACGCTCTCTGTCTCTCCAAAAAAAAAATGGTTTTTAATTTAAAAATTAAAAATAGAACTACATATGATCCACCAATTTCACTTCTAGGTATTTATCTGAAGAAAATGAAAATACTAATTCAAAATGATACCTGTGCTCTTATGTCCATTGCAGCATTATTTACAATAGCAACATATGGAAACAACCTAACTATCCATTAATGGATGAATGGATAAAGAAATTATCACACACACACACACACACACACACACACACACACACACTAGAATACCACTCAGCCATAAAGAAATAAAATCTTGCCATTTGCAACAGTAAGTTTTTTGAAGACAAGAACCAAGCAGAATGCCTTTACAGAATGGATACTGAATAATGTTAGTGGGGAATGAATTAGTAAATGAATGTAGAGTTCAATGAAGACACAAGTTGTGGGGCACCTGGGTGGCTCAGTAGGTTAAGCATCCGACTTAGGCTCAGGTCATGATCTCAGGGTTCTTGAGTTCCAGCCGGGTCAGGCTCTGTGCTGACAGCTCAGAGCCTGGAGCCTGCTTTGGATTCTGTCTCTCTCTCGCGCGCGTGCGCTCTCGCTCTGCCCCTCCCCTGCTCGGACTGTCTCTTTCTCTGTCTCTGAAAAAGAAATACACATTACAAAAAAAAAAAAAAAAAGACACAAGTTGCTCAGCTGTCATCTCTTGGACCAAGGTCAAAACCATCATTGCTAATCTTTGGTTCCTGCTCCTCGTCCTGTCCAACCTGGCCTTTTCCTGGAGCCCCTGACTTTCCCTTCCCATGCTCTTACTGGACCAGTCAGGACAAGTTGGGAGAGCAATGATCTATCCCCATTGCTCACTCTTCATCCACATTTTTCATCTCAGCTTGGATAGTCTGGATACCTTTAAGAGAACCTTGCAAATAGACTGTGCTGTTTCTATGATACGTATTTGTGTTTGTTTATGGGTTCTCATGTGCATGTGCATAAAATACAGGCCAAATGCATGGGCTGGATGTTGAATTTTCCCTCTACTGTATCACTTCTAATTTTAGGGACACTCAGAAAAGTCACACACAGAAAAATAAATGAAACATAAACACTGTGGCTACCCTCAGAGCACTTTGGTGGGCCTTCACTTCAAGAGGCATTTCAGGGACGTCTCTAGAATAAATCCAAAGTATAGCGTGTGCTAGGAGGGATGGAGGCCTTTAAAAATTCTAAAAAGGACAATAACAAAAAGAATGTTCAACGAGTATTTAAAGCAGGAAAAACAAGAAAAGGAATAAACCTACTGCCAAGGGAACATGAACAGATGGTACCAGAGAAAATGGAAAAAACCCACTTTTCCTTTGATTTTCCAAAGCAGCACTTCTCAAAGTGGGTTCCACAAGATGCTAGCTCTTTGATTTTGCAGGAAGAAGAGTTGCATGAGCAGATACATTTGGGAAACATTGGGAAAATACTCAGATTTCTTTACTGCAGGATTTTTTGAGTGCCTTAAGGTGTTACAACATTCTTTGAAGCCCTAAGGGAGGGATAGAGTCTTCACCGCCATTCAGATTTATGTAATAATTGACACTAGTGTTTTGTGGAACATACTTTGGAAAACAGTCTTTAAGGCAAAGAGAATGGTTTCTAACCAAAACTTGTAGAATAAATACTGCAAAGACAAAACTACATTAGGAAACTACTTTTGTCTTTGAGGAAACTTTGAGAGACAGAAAAAGAGAACTTGACTATTTTCAAAGATTTCAAATCTTTCAGTCCCCACAGATACATTCCAACTACTAAAATCAGTTGTGAGGAGTAAAAGAAAAGGTTAAAGTTTCTATTAGGTTGGAAATAACCAAGTCACGTATCCTAAGAAAAGTTTTAAAAACTTGAGGCCAAAATACCATCTCCACTTAAGACTAAAATAGATTTTTATCCCATTGTGATTTTTCTATTTCAAGCAACAGATACCAACAGTGACCATTTTAAGAAAAAAAAAAAAAAAGTGGATGAACTAGTGGGACTTTTACTGGGAAGAAAAATGAGAAACTAGAGACTCAGGCTTGAAATCAGGACAGGAACTAGGGATGACAAGGGCACCAGAGCCTGAAGTACATGCTATCTTTTAAACTTGGCCATGGCTGAAATGAATTTCTTCAAATATTTCTCCCCATCAGTTACTCTGCTAAACATGCTAAAGTCCCAGAAGAGGGAGTCCGGTTGGAATCTGCCTCTTGGCCACGGGAGAGCTGGCCACCAAGGATACACAAGTGGGAAGATGCATTACCTAACATAAAATGAACTGTTGGTAGAAAGAGAAAAAATGAATAGGGAGTGGCTGGAAAGCAACAAATTCCTGCTTCATGTTTCCTAAGAACAAGCTATATTGAATTAATCTAATTGCCTGGGGTTGGTAAAACTCTGAAATGGCATAGAACTGTATCACTGATTCATTGTGTATGTTTAATTTATTCATTTACTTGTAAATATTCAATACTAACCAGGAAACACAAGGCACTTAAGCACACAAATCACATTAATCTCCTGCTTAAAACCTTCAATGGTTTACACTTAGGATAAAATACAAAATCCCTGATGTGGCCTCAAAGGCTCCAGAACATCTAGATCCCCGACTGTCTTCTGTCCCTGTCTGCTTGGCCTGGCCATTCCAACCTGTGCCCCCACCACCCGTGGGCCGCATGTCCCACACACTGTTGTGTCTGGCGGGCACTCTTTTCACTCAGGCCTGAATAACCCGAGTAACTCCTGAGTAACTTGGGCCTCAAGTTAAACACTGGTTCCTCAGAGAAGCTTTGCTAAACCCTCAGTCTGATTCTGTCTCTCCTGTTGTTCTGGCCCCTTGGAGCCCTGGATTCTTTGCTCATAACACAAATTGCATTCTCCTGTTTTTCCATGTAAGAGTCTATTCCTCAGAAGATGGCATATCTCCAGAATGCAAAGACCATCACCTAGTCTGTTCGGCTCTAAATATAATATCGATCACAGACCAGTGTTAAAGCAGTGTTGGCACACAGCAAATACTGTTCAATGAGGGTTCAGAAGTGGGTACGGACTCTATTTACATGGAGTCTGTGTTCTAGGGACGAACATTATGATGTCCACTAGAGGGTTGTAGAAAAAGTACCAAAGGAACACCCTGAGAGAGGGTTACTTTGGCCATGAGGCAATTCCACGAGGTCTCTCTTCAGGTCCTTGAAGAGTTCTCCGAGAAGGTGAAGTGGGAGATAGAGAACGCAGGGTGGCAGAGGCACAGAGGTGGGGAGGAAGGAGAAGGAAGTCTGACGGGTGTGGCCTTCAGTGGGGAGCCACGGGATTGTGGCTGTTGCCCACTCTGCAGTCGGTATCCAAGACTTGGATGAAAACAGAAAGGATGAAAACAGTCGGTTAAATGTCTGAGTCTTAATTTCAACTCAGCTCATGATCTCGCTGTTGTGAGATTGAGCCCTACGCAGAACCCTGTCAGCGCTGAGCCTACTTGGGAATTTCTCTCTTCTTATCTCTGCTCCTCCCTGCTCACATGCATGTGGGTACTCTCTCTCAAAATAAATAAACCTAAAAAAAAAAAAAAAAGAAGAATTATGAACTCTGCACATGACACAGAATTGGAAAGAATTATTAATATGCTATCTTGTCCCAAAGTTGTTTTTTCAGGTTTGCCTTAAAAATGCAGTCTACAAATAATCAGCAAAACTAAAAAGCAACCTACAGAACAAGAGAAGATATTTGCAAATGACTTATCAGATAAAGGGTTAGTATCCAAAATCTATAAAGAACTTATCCAACTCAACACCCAAAAAACAAATAATCCAATGAAGAATTGGCCAAAGACATGAATAGACACTTCTCCAAAGGAGACATCCAGATGGCCAACCGACACATGAAAAAATGCTCAACATCACTCGTGATCAGGGAAATACAAATCAAAACCACAATGAAATACCACCTTATACCTATCAGAATGGCTAACATTAACAACTCAGGCAACAACAGATGTTGGCGAGGATATAGAGAAAGAGGATCTCTTTTGCATTGTTGGTGGCAATGCAAGCTGGTGCAGCCACTCTGGAAAACAGTACGGAGGTTCCTCAAAAAACTAAAAATAGAACTACCCTACAACTTAGCAATTGCACTACTAGGCATTTATCCATGGGACACAGGTGTGCTGTTTTGAAGGGACACATGCACCCCCATGTTTATAGCAGCACTATCAACAATAGCCAAAGTATGGAAAGAGCCTAAATGTTCATCGATGGATGAATGGGTAAAGAAAATGTGGTATATATATACAATGGAGTGTTACTCAGCAATCAAAAAGAATGAAATCTTGCCATTTGCAACTATGTGGATGGAACTGGAGGGTATTATGCTAAGTGAAATTAATCAGTCAGAGAAAGACAAAAATCCTATGACTTCACTCATATGAGGACTTTAAGGGACAAAACAGATGAACATAAGGGAAGGGAAACAAAAATAATATAAAAACAGGGAGGGGGACAAAACAGAAGAAACTCTGTGGAGTTGTATGGAGAACAAACTGAGGGTTACTGGAGGGATTGTGGGAGGGGGGATGGGCTAAATGGGTAAGGGACACTAAGGAATCTACTCCTGAAATCATTGTTGCACTATATGCTAACTAATTTGGATGTAATTTAAAAAAATAAAAAATAAAACAAGTTAAAAAAAATGACAGGCAGTTATAACAAATAGCTTTATGTGACATCATGTTCTCAACAAAAAAAGTCCTTACAATGAAAGCAATTTTTAGTCTTTACCATAATCCACTAGCCTAAGACCCCATATTTGCCCATAGCCGGAATTCCCAGTAGGGGACTCTTGCTTCTAAATTTATGAACCAAATAAAATCATTTTAAATCAATCCCCCCAATTCCCTATTCCTAACAATATCTGTATTTTAAAATGTGGGCCATTACACTGATCTATGGTTTAATGTTTTGTCAGACAGGAAAGTAGAGGGATAAGAGAACAGAGGAACTGAGAGTATCAGAAAGAAAGTGAATAAAATGGAGACCTTACATTCCTTAATGGAACATTTGCTTTCTATTAATGAATAGTGTCTTTGTGTTTAAATATGTCTGTAACTTACTTCAAATGACTTGGAAAATGATGTTTCTAACAGAACAGATCAATGGCTTGATATTCTGGACTGTTGAATACGTTACAAAGCTAATTTGCGATGCCAGTGTTAAAAACAAAAACATAAAACCCAAATACTTAAGATTTCTTTTTCCAACTCATGTGCTGTCAGCCTTTCCGTTGTTACCATAACATGATTTTTATTAACTTCTTAATTTTCTTTCACTTGTACAATCAGTTCTAAATACCACATTAAACACACTATCGAAAGACCATTAACCAATTGATGCTTACTCAGTTGTTAAAATGAATAAAAACCATTTTCCCTCTCCTCCCTCCATCTTTCCCTCACTTCCTCCTTTCCTCTCTTCTTCCACAAACATTTATTAAATTCTAACATGAGGCTGGAGCTCTACTAAGTGCACACATTTTGAATATCTAATACTTGGATTCAGGCGTATTTAACAGCTTTGTCCATGATGAACATGATTTAACATGATTCAATTGGTCCATCACAGTATCCCTCCAGAAACCTCTCCTTCATGTTTAAACTTCTTATTGGAGTCTAGTCTGATGTAACAGAATTGCCCCTACACACACACACACACACACACACACACACACACACACCCCATCCATGGATAATGACTCATCACCATACAGTTCTTGGTTACTTTATTGTTCACTCCTCACTCCTCCTTTGGCTGAGAGCTGAATAAAAATGTACTCAGCTGACTCTTGAGTGAGTCAGTAAGCCTCCTTTTCATTTCCTAGTTAAGGCTGGAATAAGCAGTTCTCCACCCAGCAGTTCTAATTAAACCCACTAATTTAAAGAAAATACACGTAAACCTTAACATGTCAATTAGAATGGTTATAGGTTGCATCTAATAAAAAATGGGAATCTAACAAGTTCTGTGTATGACATATTAAACAAGACTGGGTGTATTTAATTCAACTGAATCACTGGAGACCTGCTTCCTTGTCCTCTGCTGTTTTTAGAAATGTTTTCCTTTCCTTGCTTAATTGTTTTTGATATTTATTTAGTAGACCACCGGGGTCTTCTTGAGTAAGGACCAAAGACAAACATTTGTTAGCACTGTGCTTAATGTTCACCAACATCCCACTGACACATGCAAAAGTATCCTGGAGAAGATCATTTAAGTTTGAGTTTATCTCAATCATTTATTTTAAAATAAAGTAGGAAATTCTGTAGGTTTAGCAGAATTACTTTATAAAGCCAAGTTGAGGGTAAATGTTAATAGATTGGATGTAGATGGAAGTTTTTCTGTTGATAGTAATTTAAAATACAGCCTCAGAGGTGTAGGAGATGAGTGAGAAGCAGCCCCATATTTTAATTTTTAAAAATTTTGTTTATTAGAGAGAGAGAGCATGGAAGTGGAGGAGAAAGGCATGGGGGGGGGGGGAGATCTCAGGCAAGGCTCCACACTCAGCACAGAGCCTGACTTGGAGCTCGTTCCCACAATGCTGGAATCATGACCTGAGCCGAAATCAAGGGTTGGATGCTCAACTGACTGAGCCACCCAGGTGCCCCACCTCCCATATTTTAAAGAAGGGTTCTCTATACATATACACAGGCTTTATTATGAGTCTAGCAACCATCCCTCCCACAGCCATTAGCAGAGAAAGCGAAAGATTCAGTTGGGAAGATGCATCTTTAGAGAGACTTCCCAACAAGAAAGAGCACAATAGCATTTCTTCCCTACATGCATGGGACATTGCTCTTCCAACCAGAGCCAAGAGACGGAGGCAGTGAGGGAGCCACGTAGTGAATTGTGAGTGCTAGCCAGACAAAAATGCTGGATTCTCACTCCTTGGCCAGATGCTTGCCAGGCTTAAGGAATATGTACACCTGCCCTGTGCTGTTACAGGAGTGGAAGACAAGTGAGTTTTGGGGGAAGGTACTGAGGCTCCCCTGGAGTTTGAGGAGAATAGAAAGACAGTAGACTGGAGGCTGGCTGGAACTGCCCCTAGTGGCTGGATGAGGACATAGGGTTCTACCATTCAGCTGGATAAAAATATGCAATGTTTCTCATGGACCTAGGAGACAAGTGGAGACTGTCTACCAACTAAGATAAAAAGGCAGGGAGAGAAATGGGGAGATTTGAATTAGATAAAAAATTAAAGTTAATTTAGGCCAGACTGGAATTTTCTACAGCTGAAAATGAGACTCTTTTCACATCTGAAAGTGACCCCAAAGGTAAGGGATCTGCCTGAAATGTCATTGGGGGCAGAGAAGGGAGATATTATTTAAAGATAGTGGTGGGTGGGGGCACTGGGCTGGCTCAGACAGTAGAGCGTGCGACCCTTGATCTTGGGGTTGTAAGTTCGAGCCTCACATTAGGTGTAGAGATTACTTAAAAAATTTTTTTTTAATTAAAAAAAAATAAAATTAAGGCAGAGGGGGGAGGAGAAAAGCTGTTACTGATTATAATCACTGACTCAGCACATTTAATGGAGCAGTACACAATTTATTTTAAAAGGAGACTGTTAACACCACCTATGGAGTAATCTTGCCAAAACAAACAAACAAAAATTTTGAACCTGAGTTTAATCAAACGTCTTGAACCAACCACTAGATTATGGGAAAGATGGGAGATGGAAGAACAGGCTAATGACACCGGGAGGATGCCATCAGCCAATTGCAATTAGAAATACCACAAGACAGAACCTTTTGTATTTCACAAGTGTGATGATTGGGTGTTCAGCCACTGTGTGGGATGTGCTTTCTTCAAACTTTGTCATAACATAATTGGCACCTTACCCATTGGGGGCACCTGGGTGGCCTAGTCGGTTGAGCACTGGAGTTTGGCTCAGGTCATGATCTCATGGTTCGTGACTCAGAGCCCACATCGGACTTGCTCATCAGCACAGAGCCCACTTTGGACCCTCGATCTCCCTCTATCTCAGCCCCTCCCCTGCTTGTGCTCTCTCAAAAATAAATAAAACATTAAAAAAATTTTTTTTAATTGGCACCTTATCCATCTGATGTGAAAAGAAAAAAAAAATCCCACAGGGACAAAATCCCCTTCTTCAACAAACACATTGGGTAAAAGAAAAAAAGAGAAGGGGGATTGTCACAAGGTAAAAGAGACCTAAGAGAATGTCTAAATATGTAATGTACACTATTTGAATTTTTATTTGACAACTGTAAAAAGATATTTGTGAGACAAACAGGGAAAGTTGAACTTGGATCGGAAATTAAATATATGAAGGAATTTTTGTGAATTTGAGAAGGCATGATAAGGCTATTATGTTTTTTTTCTTTTAAGTTCTCATGTACTAGAGAAACATTCTAAGGTATTTATAGGAGATGAGATATGATGTCTGGGATTCAGTTTTAAATACTCTAGGATAGGGGTACCAGGGTGGCTCAGTCAGTCAAGCGTTGACTCTTGGTTTTGGCTTGGGTCATGATCTCATGGTTCATGGGATTGAGCCTTATAGTGACAGCACAGAGCCCCTCTGCTGCCAGCGTGGAACCTGCTTAGGATTCTCTCTCTCCCTCTCTCTCTCTGTCCCTCCCCTCCTTGTGCATGCTCTCTCACTCTTTCAAAATAACTAAACTTAAAAAAAAATTTAAATAAAGAAAATACCATAGAATAAGAGAAAATAAAGTGAATTTGAGGAGAGGATTGATGAAAAAATAATGGTAGAATGGGAATAGTTATTGAAGCTAAGTGATGGGTACACTAATGCTTCCTTATACCATTCTATTTTAGTACATGGAAAAGTCTCCATGATGAAAAGATAAAAATTAAATTAAAAATCTGTTTAGATATCAAGTTTTTTTAAAGGTCTGTGGTGTAGCAGAATGTAAAAAGTTTAAATGCAGAAGTTCAACTTGGTTTTGAATGCTAGCTACAGCTGTTATGTGACCTTAGGCAAGCCACTTAACTTTCTAAGCCCCATTTTCCCCATCTGGAAAATGAGGAGAATAATAATGCCTATTATTATTGCTGCAAGGGTTTAATGAGATAATACACATAAAACTTAACAAAGTATAGGGTTTATGCAAGTATTAGAGAAATTAGTAATCTCTGCAAGGAGGCACAGAGTAAGTGCAAATATTAGCTTAATAAGATTTAATTTTCAATTCTCTCTCTGGACCTATAGTTGTCCTGTTACTTTTAAGTCTGAAAACTGCAGTGCTGAAGTGAAAATGTGCTTAGGAAGAAATCCTCAGAGGTAGAGAACTGGGGTCTTACTCCCTTTTGAACCTGGTGTGTCATCTTTATGACTCTCATTAATGAGGTAAACAGCTCTTTGACTCTATATGTGCCCTCTGAGCATCATGGGCTTAACTTTCTGAAAATTCTATATTAAGATATAGAAGTGATTTATATAGCTCTGATTTGCCAACCATCTTTAAAAAAAGTTTTTTTTAATGCTTTATTTATTTTTGAGACAGAGAAAGACAGAGCATGAACAGGGAGGGGCAGAGAGAGAGAGAAGGACACAGAATCCTCAGCAGGCTCCAGGCTCTGAGCTGTCAGTATAGAGCCCGAGATGGGGCTCGAACCCACAAACCATAAGATCATGACCTGAGCTGAAGTTGGACGCTTAACCAACTGAGCCACCCGGATGCCCTGACCAACCATCTTTAATGAGCAAACAAATAACTAAAATATATATGCTAAAAATATGTATGTAAAAAAAATAAAACTAGAAATAAAAAAACCTTATGGGTTGATGTTTAATATTCTCATGTTGATGGAATATTAGGCATTAAAAATGGAAATCCTGAAGACCATGGAGTTATAAGGGATGAAAGGTTCTGAGAATGTTTCAAAAATATGTAGTGTTAAGAGGTAAATGGAGGCATGTTAAACTTTTTAAGTTTATTTGAGCAAAAATCCACTTGAATCTGGCAATGTCAAATGAGAAGTCTCTACCAACAGGAGTAGGGGGAAACTTACATAGATCGGGTGCAAGTGCAGGAGGAAAGCAAGGGAATTATTTGATTGGCTACAGCGTAAGCATTTGCCTTACTTGGAAAAGTCTATTTGGCTGTTTGTGATTAGTTGTCCTTAGGTTTTGATTTCTTAATCTTGAAGCATTTCAGGTATAGGTTTTGGCTTGCTTGGGTAGGCTGCTGAGGTGTTAAAGTCACCTCATCAATGACCTCTTTGTTTAAGTAATTTAGGCAAATAAATAAAACATTTGAACCCTAGAATAATATTGGCTACTTCACTGGGATCTTATACCAATCCCCTAGATATTGAAGTACTTGAAATCATTAGTAGTACAGGCTCTGGAGTTAGACTGTCTGCATCTGGAGTGCGTGGGCGGCTCAGTCGGTTGAGCATCAGACTCTTGATTTTGGCTCAGGTCATGATCCCAGGGTTGTGGGATGGAGCCTCCTGTCCAGCTTCGCACTGAGCACAGAGCCTGCTTAGAATTCCCCACTCCCCTCTCCCTCTGACCCTCTCCCCAGCTCATGCATGCATGCTCTCTCTCTAAAATAAATAATAATAATAACATAAATAAACAAACAAATAAATAAATAAAAAAGACTACCCACCTTCAACCACTGCTCAATCACTTCTTGGTTCGGAAAAGTTTATTATTTATTTATTTATTTATAAAAACGTTTATGTATTTTGAGAGAAAGAAAGAGTGCGCGTGTGCCCATATGGAGCGAGTAGGGGAGGGGCAGAGGAAGCGGGAGGGAGAATCCTGAGCAGACTCTGTGCTGTCAGCATGGAGCCTGATTTGGGGCTCCATCCCACGAACCTCAAGACCATGACAGGAGCTGTTAACCAACTGAGCCATCCACGAACCCCTGGAAGAGTTATTTAATCTCTCTCAGTCTCGTAGGATTATCATGAGGAATAAATGAAGTAATGTAAGGAGCTCTGAGCAGTGCTAGTAAGTGCTCAATTCATGTTACCTGTAAGCTGTCTGTTGGGTTACTTTGTCCTTGAAAAGTTATAATACACAAAGCAATGTAGAACAAGTAAGTAACCATTGCAACTTTATTTAAAAACAATACACAGAGACACCTGGGTGGCTCAGTCCCTTGAGTGTTGGACTCTTGATTTTGGCTCAGGTTGTGGGACTGAGCCCCATACTGGGCTTCTCACTGAGCATGGAACCTTCTTTAGATTCTCTCTCTCTCTGTCTCTCCTTCTGTGTCCCCCACTCACACACTCTCTCTCTCAAATAAAATAAAATAAAATAAAATAAAATAAAATAAAATAAAATAAAAACAATACACAATGTTTGCAATGTTTAACAGAATGACATTTCTCAATATTGAAAAATTCTAGTTACCAAATCAAATCTTTCAAATCAATATGGATTCTCATCCACCAAAATAGTCCTCTATTTTATTTTTATTTTATAGAATAACAGAACATTTTACAACCACAATTAAATGTTGTTTTCTAGTCAAATCTATGTCTCAAGAAATAGTACTTTTTGGCATGAAAAAGAAACCTCCTAAACTGTTACTTGAGTAAGCGGTTGGCAATATAAACGAAAGATGAGGCAAACATTTCTTTGGAGTGTTTATGAGTGAACCCACTTCTGCAAAATGTTAGCAGTTAATAATGTCCCAAACAGAATAAAATACACGCCCCAAATTAAATACAATAAAATGAAACAAAACAAAAATAGATACAGCTCCCTTTAGACAGTTGACATAATGATTCAAGCCAACATACTAATTGGCTTCAGCAAATACTATGCAGGCTGGAAAAGTAACTTGGTCTTTTCAAGTGTCTTCAACTTTCCAGGTCACAGCAGAAGACACAACAGATCCCTTGATTCTATTCTACCTCATAGTATTTGACACCCAGATTGTCAAAATCGAGGGACAGAAAGCTTGACATACTAACAATTCCTTTAACTTTCCATTTTAAAATGGCTCCACTAAGTTGGTGACACACTACCTTAAAAGTTTTCTTCCATATATAAAAGGATTTAAAGATGGTTTTTGTCGATTATTTCTCATCACAAGATGAAAGTATTTATTATTAGCTTTCAATTTGTTAAAAAGAAACAATGGGCCCCAAATAGTCACTTTTGCTAAGCCCTGCCAAGACTTAATACCTAACCTAATGGCAGTTGCAGCCTCTCCCAGGGGTGGAATTTTAATCCAATCAGTCTGGAATTTCCTGGTTAGCACCAATGTGTCTGATGCATCCCTGCCTTCCTCTGGGGGAAGGTAACTCTGCTTGAAGCAATCCGCTTTTAAACTTCCTTGTCCCACCCTCCTTCTGCCCATAAAAACTTCCATTTTCTACAACTTGTGGAGAGCTCCCCTCTCTTTGCTATGTGGGGTGCTGCCTGCTTCCGAAGTCATTGCATAAAGCCAATTAGATCTTTAAAATTCAACTTACTCAGCTGAATTTTTTTAAAAACAAATTTCATCCTAGGATGTTATAATCCAATTGTGTTATATGTAGTAGTTTCTTGAATGAACTGTAGGGGAGGAAAAATAACTTTCCCTTCACCCTCTGAGTTGTTGGCTGAGACACCCTGTAATAAAAGGCAGATGAAGAGAAAAACAAATAGAAGTGTATTAACATGTACCTTTGTGTACACATGAGAGATGCCAGGGAGAAATGAGCAGCTTCCCAAGGAGGCCTAAGCTGCCAGTTCAAAAACCATATTCAGGGGCTCCTGAGTGGCTCAGTCAGTTAAGCATCCAACTCTTGATTTCGACTCAGGTCATGATCTCACTATGATAGGGGAAAATAGGATAGACTAGGCAGAGAGAGAAAGGATTGGCACCTGAGGTCCCTGGGTGGGGGAAGACACACATTTTGGAACGATGCTGGGAATGTCTGACTACAGCAAACTGCCTGAGCAGTTTGGGACCTTATCCCTGTTAAGAACGTAACAGACACCACCTACTCCCCCTCAGGTTCCCCTCAGGAATTTGACAATCAAAATACCTAAACCATAAAACTTATGTTACATGAGGGATAGTAGGACCAGTCTGACTCCTCACACAATGGAGTCGAGCCAATCAGGAATGGACAACCCAGCACCTAGAGTTGTCAAGCCAGTAAGGGTGGGGCCTGAGAAGGAACAAGGGGGAAGGAAGGGGGCAGTGACCAGAACCTTATAAAACAAGGACCCTTGCTTATAGTCCTGGGACATTCACCTTCAAATGTCCCCTTTCTGTTAAGAGAGCTTTCCTACTAATTCTTTCTTTCTAATCTTATACTCTAATAAGCTTTTGCCTGCAGCTCACTTTATTTTGTGTCCACCTCTTCATTCTTTGAAGTGGTAAGACAATGAACCCTGGGTACTGAGGTAAAATATCCTGCAACACCACGGTTGTGAGATCTCCATGCCCTGAGTGGGGCTGCTTCAGATTCTCTCTCCCTTTCCCTCTGCCCTCCCCTGGTCACCCACTTTCTCTCTCTCTCTCTCTCTCTCTCTCTCTCTCTCTCTCTCTCTCTCAAAATGTCTCAAAATGACAAAACAAAAGAAAGCAAAACAAAACAAAACCCATCTTCAGCTAAAGATGAAAGAAAAGCGGACAGATGTGTTGGTTGCTGGTAGGTTGTGAGACTTAAGGGAGATGATTCATCTTCAGAAATACCAAATAAAAGCTGTGCTATCTAGTTAACAGCAGGTTTACAACCTATTGGAAATATTGATGAACCCCCTCCTCCCCACAATGGAGTCCCAAACCCTTAGACACTTTACTTCCCGATTCTTCCCCTCTCCTTTTTGAGGACTTATTTTTGTGGGCTTTACAATGAGCATGCACCAAAAAAACAAAGGGAGGAGGGAATTAAAGTCTCTGCATCACCTCGAGGAATGTACATTTGCTCCAATCAGACTACTTTTTGCCTTACGTGGGCACAGGTGTTGACTAGATTAATGCTGTAATCTCTAGTACTCAGCCAATGAGGAATGGGGGGGAGGGGCTTGCATGCTAGGAGATAAATTGTCTGCTGCAACTGCCCCAAGTGTGCCTGTCCCTCAGACACTCGCTCTTGTAAGAATGTTGATTAAAGCCTTGCTTCACTGCGCTCTAAGTCTCTGTGTCCATCCTTGGACTGGGTCGGTGGGCTTATTTCTCACTGGGTGGGGGAGGGAAGCCAGTTCTGGGAGGTAACCAGGAAAAGCCATATTCCCTCTTCCTGGTACTGAGAGAGGACACTCTTACAAATAGAGACTTCCTTACAAAATGATAACTTATGCCCTTTTTACACAGCATCTCCATCAGCCACTTTTTTTTTTAAGTTTATTTATTTTTGAGAGAGACAGAGACAGTGTGAGGGAGGGGCAGAGAGGGAGTGAGACACAGAATCCCAAGCAGGATCCACACCGCCAGCACAGAGCCCGATGCGGGGCTTGAACTCACAAATTGTAAGTTCATGACCTAAGCTGAAACCAAGAGCTTAACCAACTGAGCCACTCAGGTGTTCCTGCATCAGCCACTTCTCAAAATAATCAGTTCTAAATAATCCTTCTGCCAAAGAGGTATATTTTGGGGTGACAAATCCTGCTATCTATCAGAACAAAATTCTCATCTGGATTTCAAGTTGAATGGGGCAAATTAACCATTGTTTTTGAAGGCCCCACCATGCTCCACACCTTGAGCAAGATGTATGAGGTTGAAGGGGATCGGAATATGCCACTTGAGTGTATTAATTATTTTGAGCTAAAGGCAACTGAGAAATAGCAGAAAGAGCCAGAGACGTTGAAATAAATTTTTGGGCCCAAGATGGAGCTGCTTCTGTAGGGGCCAGGGAGGGGTGGGGACTGCCATGTAAGCAAATCAAAGCTCAGATAACCTTTCCAGTGGGAGCCCGACCAGAAACATAGCATACCCAGTTAACCAGTCCCTTAATGCCAAGGCACCCATGGGCCTTCTCACTGAAATTGATGATGTGGCCCCCACCAATCAGATATTTTCTTTTTTTTTTTAATAAATGAATTTTCTAAATTTTTTAAATTTTTATTTTTTTAATGTTTATTTATTTTTGAGAGAGAGACAGAGCATGAGTGAGGGAGGGGCAGAGAAAGAGGGAGACACAGAATCCCAAACAGGCTCCAGGCTCTGAGCTGTCAGCACAGAGCCTGACATGGGGCTCGAACTCAATGAACCGTGAGATCATGACCTGAGCCGAAGTTGGAAGTTCCACCGACTGAGCCACCCAGGTCCCCAGATGTTTTCTACTTGTCTCTTCCTTGTTCTTTGTTCTTTATCCTGTAAAAGCCTCTCGCCTTTTGCTCCATTTTGTCATTCTCTGAAACACTGTCCACTTAATGAAATGTTAAATAAAGTTCGTTCATATACCCTGAATTGTCCAATTTATTTTATTTTTAAGTTTATTTATTTATTTCGAGGGAGAGAGAGAAAGCATGAGCAGGGGAGGGGCAGAGAGAGAAGGAGAGAATCTGAAGCAGACTTTTCATGCTGTCAGCACAGAACCCGACCTGGGACTCCAACTCATGAACTTTGAGATAATGACCTGAGCTGAAATCAAGAGTTGAACACTTAACCGACTTAGCCACCCAGGTGCCCCAGCTTAAATTGTCTTCTTGAATCATCTTTTTTTTTTTCAAGATTTTTAATGTTCTTAAAGTAATCTCTACACAATCTTGAACTCACAACACAAGATCAAGAGTTGCACACTCCACTGAGTCAGCCAGGCACCCCTTCAATCATCTTTTTAGCAGAGTTCTCTGCCCTCCCTCTTTCTGCCTAAAAGCAGGTTATAAACTTTCCTCCCGGTACCAGCTAAGGAAAGCTCTCTTTACTACTTGTTAAAAGATAAACTGAGGCTTATTAAAAATTTTAAGAGTTTATTTGAGCAAAGTTTATTAGCGTCGGGCAGTTCCAAATCAGAAGTGGTTAGCATTCTACCCACCTAGCTAAGGGCAAGACTTATATTTCCTATTCTTGGGGAGCAAGATTTCCTGTCCCCTTCAAGAGCCTGCTAGCTGAACTAAGAATCAAATTGGCATGAGACAGATTAACATGAGAAAACCAAACTTAAAAGTGTTATATATGGGAAATCCACATAGACGTGGAAATTCCAAAGACAGGCAAAGGAGGTGTGTTTGAGGAGGGGTAGGGGTCTGGGACTTCAAAGGGAAGGAATGCAATTCACAGGAAGATGAAAAAGAGTAAACATTTGGTAAACAAATATTTGCCCTGGGCTCCTGAAGGGCCACTCAGATAACATTCCTCTCTACTAATGGTTCTTATTCTGGAAAAGACCTCCAATTTAGATTCTTCTAGGTGATTTAAGGAGGGGTAAAAGTTTCCTTGAGCCCTCGGGGTCTTGATTGCCTTTAGCTCAAAATAATCCACATGCTGAAGTGGCCTGTCTGGGGGCAGCCTGCCCTTTCCCCACCATTTATCTGCCCGAGAAACCAAAACTCTTTTCCCTTTGCGTAGTCGCTTCTCAAAGTCACCCTTTATTAAAATGATATATAAGCCTGAAAATCCAACCGCTTCTTTGGGTTTTTCTCTCCCTCTTCTTCCTCTTCCTCATCCTCTCCTCTTCCTCCTCCTTCTTGTCTTTTTCCTTCATGAAGACCTTATGCACATATAAATGAGTATCAGTAGAAATGGTCTGCTTCGTCTGTTAATCTGTCTTTTGTTACTTTACTTTGCACATCTTCAGGTTGTACTTAAGATGAGAAAGTAGAGGAAACGTTTTCTCAAAATAAATAAACATTAAAAAAGACAAGAAGAAAGGGTGCATGAGTGGCTCAGTTGGTTAAGCTTTTGACTCTTCATTTCCGCTCAGGTCATTATCTCACGGTTGGTGAGATCGAGCCCTGTGTTGGGCTCTGTGCTGACGGTGTGGAGCCTGCTTGGGATTCTCTCTCTCTCCCTCTCCTTCTCTGCCCCTCCCCCCTGCTCCCCTGCTTTCTCTCTCTGTCTCTCTTTGAAAATAAATAAACATTTAAAAAAAGAGAGAGAAGGGAAAGGGAAAGTTTTTCTTCTTCTACAAGGCAAAAAGGAGAGGAGATGGTATTTCCCCAAAGTTGCCTTTAATTTTCTCACCAGATTACTTTGTTTGCTTGTCCATTTTATATATTGACTGAAATCTGCCAAATGAAATGCATTTTTGGATCTCATTTTTTAGTCAACTAACCTGTAAAAAGCATTGTCCTTAAAGCATTTTTTAAAGGTGTACCTTGTATTTTTTATGTAATCTTGCAAGTGCTGATATTAAATATATGTAGAAGTGACAGCATGAATGAGGTGATTGCCCTAAATTATAAGGTTGATTTTTTTTTCTCCTGTAAAAAGAAAAGAGGTTTTTCTTTTTCTTTTTTCTTTTTTGAAGTACAGATAGATATAGAGGAAGGAGAGAAAGTGTGTGAGAAAGAGCTCCTCTTCCACCCAGAATATTTTCTACATAATAATAATTTAACTATTAATAATAATAATATTAAGTAAAGTACTTTATCATCTCTCATTCCTTATTCATCCCACCTTTTCTGTGGCAAGGCATTTTCAGATTAGTATATTATAAAGGATCATTTATTTGAGTCCTGACAATAATATTCTACTTTAGATTTTCAGACAATTCTAAAGCAATTCATGCTCTTAAGCAATGTAGTGTTTGAAACAGATGGCCTCTGGAATCTTCTAGCACTGAGTTTCTATCAACTCATAAGGAGAGATGGAAGTGAGGTAGGTCTAAATTCTATACAACTTATCATTCTAATTATGCAGCCCAGGGAAGGCAACTGGCTGTCAAGAGACCTCAGGAAGTTCATTTACATTGGTAAATTTGCTGTGGTACAAGCTCTGAATCTTTGCTTTGCAGGCTCAGAACTTGAACTTTTGTCAGCACATTGAAAGTAAAGTTTTCTCTTGGCAAACTCATATTATCCAAGCTCACCGAGACTGAAATGTCATTTTATTAATTTACAGTGGGCAATAAAATATTCACGCAGATTGTTACGCTTGCATCAACAGGACTGGGGCATTTACTCTTTACAGACAACACTGCCTGGGAAGCCAATTATAATTGAAAAATTGGCAGGGGTGGGGAGGGGGTCTGTATTCAGAACAAGAGGAGGCAGTTGAAGGTTGATGTACCTTAGGGACAGACTTGCCCTGTAGCCTAGAGTGTTTTGAGACCGCCAGGGTCTCTTTTCCCCCAGAATAGGATTGAGTACAAAATTAGGGTGCACATAGGTTGGGTAGCTTAGTTGGGGGTATGTGGTGGGGGTAAGAGTTGGGCATGAGTGGGAATTGGACAAAGGGAGGATGAACGTAGGGAACATTTCAAGCATGTGTAATGACCAAGAGTAGGGGAAAGACTGATGAATCAGGAAACTGCAATAGTTCAGCATGCCTGAATTGTATAGTGCAAGGAAAATAATGTCAAGAGGTAAGAACTCAGAGGTAGCTGGGGCAAGAGCATGTGATGGCCTTGTAAGCCACAGTAAGGGATTTGAATCTGTATCCTCAAAATCATGGGGAACTCATGAAAAATTTTAAGCAAGGGAATAATGATGATCAGATTTGTGCTTTAGAAAGATCATTCCAGCAGCACTGTAGAGAATGAATTAGAAGAATGCAGACCAAAAACAGAGATGAGCTGGTATCTCAGGTTACAATGGAATGACTCAAAAAATGGGATGATGGGAGATAGAATTTGCAGGACTGGGGGGCACATGGGTGGCTCAGTTGGTTAAAGCGCCTGGCTCTTGATTTCGGCTCGGGTCATGATTTCCTGGTTCATGAGAGCCCCTGCGTGGGGCTCTGTGCTGGCAGCATGGAGCCTGCGTGGGATTTTCACTCTTCCTCTGTCTTTGCCTTCCCCCACTCACACTCTCTCTCTTTCTCTCAAAATAAATAAACATTAAAAAAAAAAAAAGAATTTGCGGGAGTGGGTGATTAATTGAATATGGACAAAAATAAAAAGGGAACAAAGAAGACAATTTCTGGCTTGAGCATGCCAGCACTGATACAGGAACCCTGGAGGTCACAAGAAATTGGATAAAATTGTGAGCAGAAGAGGCAGAGAATGAGTCAGTTTAGAGTTTAGACATATCGAATTGAGCTTGAGGATTCTGTAAATTGAAGTGGTTTTGTCTAGCAGGCTATTAAATATTTAAGCTTCATATTTAGAGGAGAGAGCCAGACTGCAGATTTGGGGATCACCAGCAAATAAATAGTATGTAATAGAAACCATAAAAATGTGTGGTGACCCATTGAGAAGATATAGGAGGTAGGTAATAATAATAATACCAATCGCTCTTCTGGGTGCCTTCTGGCAACCTCCTTCCAGAGTTGAGTAGTTCTAGTACATGACTAGAGGCTTTGAGTCCAGGTTCATGACATGATTTGTTTTCAAACAAGGCAACCTCTTGGAAGACTTACTGAGCTAACAATCACATAAAACAAAAACATTTCACTTGTATTTGTTAAACAGCCTTAAAGTAGCCTCAGAAGTCACATTTGGAACAAGTCACTAGGTCCCACCCACCTTCAAGGGAAGAATGAGAGCCTACCTTTTGGTGGGAGGAGTGTCAAATAATCTGCAGATATAGTTTAAAATCATCACAGTCAGGGAAAACAGAGGCTACATGTTTTGGAGGCTTTACCCTGTAAGTTTACTATGAATAAGTGGCCTGAAATTTAATCCTTCCTTCCTTCCTTCCTTCCTTCCTTCCTTCCTTCCTTCCTTCCTTCCTTCCAAACTCATTTACAGAGATTGGCTACCATCTTGTCACAATAAAAAAATTCCAAATTGAAAGCACGTATCTTTCTTTAAAAAAATTTTTTTTTAAACAATGCAAATTTATTATCTTATGGTTCTGGAGGCAAGACATCTACAGTCCACTAGACTTAAGTCAAAGGTGTCTTCAGGGGTTGGTTCCCTCTGGAGACTCAAGGAGAGAATGTTTCTCTGCCTTTTCCAGCTTCTGGAGCCTGGCTGTACTCCTTGGCTCATGACCCCTTCCTCACATCATTCCAAGACAAGGAAACTGAAGGGAATCTGCGAAAAACAAGCTGGTTTTTTTTTCCTTTCCTTTTCTTGCTTCTATTCTACCTAAGACTTGCACCCCTGCCTTCCACATACCTTAATGTATGTCCTCCTTTTCTTTTACTGTTTTTTAATTTTTTCTTTCTTTCTTTCTTTCTTTCTTTCTTTCTTTCTTTCTTTCTTTCTTTCT